>NW_024100875.1:300000-428255 GCF_016161935.1 Mauremys reevesii
TCCAAGCTCTCTCCCATTTGCATCAATAGTCAAAGACTTTTCCCAATACTTTTCCTCCACATTAATGAGTTTTGGCCTGCGGCACTGGATACATTCCAGGTACAAATAGTCTAAAACAGTCCATTCTAATATCTGGGTTACCACATGGAAAAGTTACCTCAACCCTTCAGTTATCGCTGCACCATAAATCTCTAATAGAGCTTTAGGCTAGGTGAGATCTGCATTCATTAACATCTGAAAATTGGCTGAATATTTTTTCTACCAAATATGCCTTGGGTCTCTACACCCAGTCAGTCATGTTTTAAAACATTTGCAGGTAAAGGACCCAAAAAACAAATGTGATACACAGGCAAAATATTAGCTATGTTCTATGATGGTAAATTTGAATATGCTTTTATTGCTATATTTAACTTTTTAAAAATTTCTTTTCCATACTGGTGAAGATTAACTGGTAGACTATTAACCCCTATGAGAGGAGATGTGGTATAATTTTTTGTAGAGTGATTGTTCTCTCTTTCCTTCTACACTGAGAAATTCACTTTTTTTACTTTTCTCATTTCCAGATTATGTTCTTCCCTTTATTTCGCTCCTTCTACTAGCTTTCGCTATGTTATTACTGGAATTAATACCATAAATTGATGAATACGAGCTATTCACTCACTAAAGCCATCACTCTGTACCAGTCACCAACAGTCACAATTTCCACAGCGAGGAGGTTCATAAAATAAAAGGAAAATATCCCCAACCTCCTACCATGCCAAGAGTCTGTAGGTCACGGTTCCCTGCAACCCTGCTAAGATGTTTCAACAGTATTACTTGCCAAGGACCAGCTACTTGGCGAGTTCCTTGAGAAAAATAAAGCTGTTGGTGGTACAAACAGACAGCTTGGAATGTTGTTGCTCTTATTTCCCAGTTATCTCTTATTTTTTCCCATATCCACCCACCAATGTCATTACAATTCTAACCTTTTTTTTAAAGCCGCACTGTACAAAATAGTTTGGATAGTCATGCTGTAAGCCCAATTCAAAGCCCAGTGAGATGTCAGTGGAAGCCTTTCAATTGACTTCAATGGTTGGATCAGGCTGTATCACAGGGATTGGCAACCTTTGGCATGCGGCCTGTCAGAGAAATCCACTGTGGGCCGGGACGGTTTGTTTACTTGCAGCATCTGCAGGTTTGGCCAATCACAGCTCCCATTGGCCGCAGTTCACTGTTCCAGGCCAATGGGGGCTACGGGAAGTGGCGCAGGCCTGGAACAGCGAACCGTGGCCAGTGGGAGCTGTGATCAGCCGAACCTGTGGACGCTGCAGGTAAACAAACTGTCACAGCCCACCAGTGGATTTCCCTGATGGGCCACATGCCAAAGGTTGCCGATTCCTGCTCTATCATTTTCATGGATCGCATTTTTACCCCAAAACTTCCATTTAGCTTCATCTGGAAACATTTTTAGTTGAAGAACTACACCAAATCTGTGGGACACATAAAACCAGTCACAGTAGATGATTAAAGGTAGGTTAGTTTAATAGGGTGATTAAATGTGGTAAGATTTCTTGGGTGGAACTAAAAATGTTATCTATGTTGTGGGTGAGGTAATTCAGGGTTAATCAATTATTTTTTATCAAGGTCCAAATTTCTTGGTCAAGGGATAGTCAAGGTCCAGACTCCAGATAAACATTTTTTCACACCTCAATAGCAATAATGATAATAAGTAAATAGAAAGATTTTGCAGTCCATTCAAAAGCATTTGGTGGTCTGGATTTGGACTGTGGTTCGCCTACTGACTACCGCTGAGGTAATGTCTTTTATTGGACCAACTTCTGAGAGAGACAAGATTTTGAGCTTACACAGAGCTCTGCTTGAAAAAAGAACTCGAAAGCTTGTCTCTTTCACCAGCAGAATTTGGTCCAATACAAAATATTATCACCCACCTTGTCTCTCTAATATCCTGGGACCAACACAGTTACAACAGCACTGCATATTATCTATACTGTAATGGGCACTGATAATTTCTGCTGCAGTTTACATTCCTAGATATCAAGGTTAGAAGAGACCATTGTAATCTAGTCTGACCTTCTGTATAACACAGGCCATAGAACTTCCCCCAAATAATTCCTAGAGCATATATTTTAGAAAAGTGTACAATCTCGATTTAAAAATGGTTAGTGATGGAGAATCCACTACAACCCTAGGTAAATTGTTCCAATGGTTAATTACCCACACTTAAAATTGTACACCTTATTTCCAGTCCGAATTTGTTTAGCTTCAACTTCCTGCCTGTGGACTGTGTTATATCTTTCTCTACTAGCATGAACTCTGCTATAGTTAAAGTTGCAAAACAATCTCCATTAAAAACTGCCTGTAGGTGACCTTTTTTTGGAAGTATGAGCAAAATCCCTTCAGCTGCTTTTGAGTTAGGTGATAGTGACAAGTCATGGGTTTTCTTTTTTTAAAAAAATCCCTGTTTTTCAATAGGGCTACAGCTGAAGTTTGATGTTTTAATGGCTGAATTCTGAAAATTGGCAGGGATGTATTCCTCACTGAGGAGGATGTACGTTGCTTGGTTTCAGGAAAAACAGTTTAAAATAAAAATTACAAGTGATTGAAAAATCCCTTTCAAGCATGCTGCTAAGATTTTTAGCAGATCTTAATGAAGCCCAACCTTTATTGCTATCACAAATCACATTCTCCCAGCCTGCCCTGATTAAGGCCAGGGGAGAGAGAGACACTGCTGCTACCAGCCAGGCCTCTGCTAGCATAGTTATTATGAGGGAAGTGTTGATTGTCTAATGGGAACACACACAACAAAATCCTCACCTCCCCACAACACAAACACACACAAAAAAAGGACAGATGAAAATTGGAGACATGAAAAGAAATCATGAATCCACTATATTAGAGTCTCTGTAATTTTTCCTGCATTCTGCAAAATTCTAACTTCTCATTTTTTTAAATAAAATTAATTATCTATAGTTTGAGCTATCATCACAATGTAAACAGACCTGCTGCAATTATCTCTCTTATATATGTGGGGCAAACTATGTGACAAAACAAGGAAATTAAATGCAAAAACCATATTGATATGTTTTTAAGGCTGTCCCATTCAAATCACAAAGGCAGGAAATGCAATAGCTATAATTTCCGCAGTAAATTAGCTCACCTAGACTATATCTGTTTACCATACCTATTTTTTTTGTTGGTTAAATGTGTAACTTAATTTTGGCTTGATGGTGCCTCCCTCTGTGTGGGTATAAGGAGCCTTCCCTTGCACAGAAGCTGGGCACAATGCAAGAATCCAGTTGTGCAATCAGTGTGCAGGTGCTTAATTTTATGTACATGACCAATCCAGCTGGCAACTGGTTGCAGAAGCAGAGCCTAGCCCTTTTATTCAGGGGAAAAGACAGGCTGCTCTGGGATAGCACCTGCAGCAATGACGGTTTCTCAAAAAGAGGTATAGAGGAAAGAGAGTGGGGCTGGGGTAGAATTGGCCAATCACAGAGGGCTAGGTGCATGCTACACTTCTTTATAGGGTATAGTAGCAGCAGCATTGACAGCCCTCGCAATTTTGTTGCAAGTCTTGCAATATGTACTGATTTCAGATTGGTAGCCATGTTAGTCTGTATTAGCAAAAGCAATGAGGAGTCCTTTTGGCACCTTAGAGACTAGCAAATTTATTTGGGCATAAGCTTTGGTAGGATAAAATCCACTTCATCAGATGCACCTGATGAAGTGGGTTTTAGCCCATGAAAGCTTATGCCCAAATAAATTTGTCAGTCTCTAAGGTGCCACAAGGACTCCTTGTTGTTTTTACCAATATGTACTGTTTTTCTTAATGCCCAAGTTTCTGGAGTCAAGCATCTTAGCTTTCATTTAAAAAAAATTCTAATTCTCATGGTTGTAGAGAAAAGCCTGAAAATGTGAATTAAATGTGCCTTGAGTAACCAGACACCAAAAAGCCATATAAACAATACTCACAATTGAGTGCTTTTAAAAATCTCATAATTTTTAAGCTAATCTCATGATTTTGGAGGGTTTGACATGTGTTTTGTGTGCTTGAGGTTGGCAATACAGTTGCACTGACTGCACTCATCCTGCAGTCTAGGAACCATCTGCATAACGTGTCAGGGAGCTCCTCCCTTCACAGAGAGAAAACATCTTAAACCCCACAATTCATCCCTTACTCTTTGTTGTTTATGTAATGTCATAAAATACTATATACTGTGGGGGATGTGTAATGCGGATCAGTTAATGTTGGTATGGGAACTTTAAATTTTTGTCTTCCTTAGGTTTTTGTTATTTTAATTGCATGACCTTAATGTTATATTAACATAGTCCCTTGAATGTACTTAGATTTGAAAGCTAGAAAAGCATAAGTGACAGTTATATTGTGGGGGTGTTGGAAAGAGAGGAGTTGGAGCCGAATTCTCTAAGTGATGTTTTCTTGGTGTAACCAAGGCCAATAAAGTATTTCTCCAAGTGTTATACAGTGATTAAACTTTCCAACAATACAGAGTGGATCTGTTCTCACTTGGAATATGACCACATTTCTGGAGTTTCCAAGGGATTTTAAGCGAACACTGGAAATAGAAATCCCTCTTCCACTTTTTTCATCATTTCCTAAATGAGATGAAAAATGTTTCCGAGTTTCTTTCACTGCACTTAATTTAGGAGTATGACAAGTCCACTTATTTTTCAAATTGGCTAGCTGAAAGAAAGTACCAGCCCTGACATTTACTCAGATACCAGATAAGACACATTACTTAATGTTTGAAAAAGGAAAAAGATGTCAGATTTATTTCAGCAGCCTATTTAAAGCTAAATAATTAAGACTGGCTCCAGGCACCAGCTTAGCAAGCAGGTGCTTGGGGTGGCCACTCTGGAGAGGGGCTGCATGTCCAGGTATTCGGCGGCAATTTGGCGGAGGGCCCCTCGCTCCCGCTCGGAGTGAAGGACCTCCCGCTGAATTGCCGCAGGTCGCTTGGCTGCTTAGGGTGGCAAAAACCCTGGAGCCGGCCCTGTTAAGACTACACTACATAACAGTTCTTTATATTCAGCAGCACATTGCCTGCATTTCATAGGAAGACCCCAGTCCTACAATTGATAGCTTGCAGGTGGACTGATGCTCCTACATAGAGCTCTGTTGACTTTTGTTTTCGATAATCTGTGATAGCAGAAAAATGCTGTTTGCACACTGAAACATGTGAATCAAATATTAGTATGTAAAATAAGTGCTCAATGTGTTAGAAAAAGAGAAGGGCTGAAGTCCTGGCCCCATCAAACTCAATGAGAGTTTTGCCATTGACTTCAGTGGAGCCAGGATTTCACCCAAGATCTCCCAAGTGTTGATTATATCTTCAGCACTGGTTTTCTTTACAGGTTGCTGGATTAGTACAGTATTTCTTTGCCCTCTACTTTTATGAAATCAGACTCTCCAGTTCTCACATTCTTTATATGTATATATTTTTCCCAGTTTCAGATTTATAATTTATTACAGTTCCCCAGCATGCACCAAAAAGTGTGCTATTCTATGCAAGGTGTTGGATTGTTAGACTAGATGCAGGAATCATTTGGATGAAATTCTGTGTCCTGTGTTATACAGAAGGTCAGCCTAGACCAGGGATCGGCAACCTTTCAGAAGTGGTGTGCCGAGTCTTCATTTATTCACTCTAATTTAAGGTTTTGCGTGCCGGTAATACATTTTAACATTTTTAGAAGGTCTCTTTCTATAAGTCTATAATATATAACTAAACTATTGTTGTATGTAAAGTAAATAAGGTTTTTAAAATGGCCAGGACCTCGGCAGTTTGAGTGCCACTGAAAATCAGCTCGCGTGCCCCTTTGGCATGCGTGCCATAGGTTGCCTACCCATGGCCTAGATGATGACAATGATCCCTACTAGCTTTAAAATCTAGGAATCTATAAATGTGATAAGTTCTCACATTATAGATAAGATGACTAGTTGCATGACTCAAAGAATTACCATTGTAATTTCAGACATTATACAATGGATGGGACATTAACATTGGGTCTGGAGGGGGAATAAGGACTAGAGCTTCCTGAAAGTTGGAATTTCTGTTCTACAGAAAATTCTGAAGTTCTTAAAATAAATGTGCTCCATTTCAGAATGAAAAGCACACACTTTGAAATTTCCTGTGGAAGGGAAATTTGAAAAAAAAATTGTTTAGGAACTTTTAAAATGTAATTGACCCGGGACCCCAACCTCGGAGGCTCCCATCTCAGCTCTGCAGTAGGAAGCCTAGAAGTTGTGAGAGCACTCAAAGTTTCCAGGCTCCTGACTCTGTGGTAGACCCTGGAGCTGCTGATTGTGGAAGCTCTGGGGTCCCCACTCCAAGGCAGTCCTCATGGCAGTGCTACCCTAGAGCCACAGACCCTGGAAGACATGGGGTCCCTAGCAGTCCACCAGGCCAAGCTGTCAGAGCATCAGGCAGGTTTTTGTTGAAAACCTGTCTGTGATTCAGTGGAAGCTTTATGAAACAGATACCTGGCCACAAAATATTTAGGTTTAATTGGATGAGCATTTTCTGATAACGTGTTTCATTGTAAAATTCTTGACTAACTCTAATATGGACAGGATTTGCAGCACTAACATTAGGTGGCTACAGTTACAGTAGCAGTTAGCAAAGTTACAGTTGAATTTGTCTTAATATGTAGCCACATGGATTGTGTAGTACAGTAATCCAATCGCATGACCATGGCAAAGTTCTCTTCCACATGACGAATGTGGAGTATCCAGACAAAGCACTGACTCTATAAATAGGAAGGTTACAAACATCAGGGTCTTATTCTACTGGGTTGGACTCCCAAACTGAAAAACTTCTATATTATATTGCACTTCTTTTTCAGTCAAGCATTCTATCCACAAAACATCAAGATGAGGTAAAAATATCCATTGTCCTTGATCCTACACACCTTACACATTTGTTAAACTTTACAAACATGAGCCATTCTATTGAATTCAATGGGACTATTTACATCAGTAAAGTTTAGCACAAGTGTAAGTGTTTTCAGGTTTGGAGCATTGGTGTCTATTAGTGAACAATGATCAATTACAACACATGGTAAATTGGGCATGACGCATCACAACACCAACAGACTATCACCTTTTAAAAAAAATGCTGAATACCTTCACTATTATGGATCCATGTACAAATATAATGTGAATGGGGTAATCCTCTCATATCTAAGTTAATAGCAGTAGAAGCGGGGGGTTAGGGCAAATGATGCTACTTTAAAGCAATGTTTAGAAATGCTTCATTTTAAAATATAAAAATACACGCACATAAAGGAAGCACTTTACCATTGATTTTATGTGTCCAAACAGAGGATGTGATATTGTAAAACAGTCATGAGCTGGGCATCTGGATTTGCTGTGCTACATTCCTGGAATTTCCATTTAAAATTTCTAGAAATAAATATCCTCTCCCTCTCCTTCAAATCCCTTCTCAACACCTGCCTTTTTCCACAGCCTCTGAAAGAACTGTTCCACAAATCTTTGTACCTAAGACTCCAGCAGGAATGTGGTAATGGGCGAAGAAATGTGCAGCACACATAATGTGTGACACTTGGCAAGTTTACACTTCAAAAAATGTACCTATAGCATTTTGTAAGCAATCATTACTTTTTTTATTTTCCATTCAGATCTTTCAGTGTCCCTGCTCAGATTAAAGCACATTCTCTCCTCTTTCAAACACAGAGACGTCAAATTAAATTTAAAAAAGGACACATTCATTCAGATAATTCCAAAGGAAATAATATAGGGGATTTTTCTAGGTCCAACATTATTGTAATGTGTTAAATCTAGCACTAAAAATGCAGACTCTGGTAGCTAATGTTTTCATCACTGATAATCATGGGGTAATTCCAGACTAGATATTGTACCTACAGCCATGTGATGTGCCTATGTTCACTCTCAAACTACAAAGGCAGACTTCTGGTCTTCAGAAGAAAACTAATTTTCTGAATTGAGAGTATAAGGATACAGTTAGACCCCACTCTCCTTGGCGGCCTGCAGAAATAATTGGACCCAAACATAAAGATATATGCTGGAATAACAGACACAATACAGGCAGAGCGGGCAACGAGCAATCTTTGGGTAAAGAAATGAAAGCTTGACAAGACAAAGCAAACTTATAGACAAAGCAAACACATTATAGGTGCAGCTAGTACCACTGCCTTAGTTAGGGCTGGCTGACACTTCACTATAAGACCCTATTTACAGTTGCTCATAACTTTGCCAAAGTTAAACTTTTTGTGCTGAAATTTGCCAAGCTGGGTGTCTGCCTCACACTGTTATTTGGGGGTGGGGTGGGGTTGGGGGGGAGGGGGAAGGGCGTGCAAGAAGATTTAAGCTAAAATGCCTCAGTGATTTCCAAGAATGTGTTTAGAGAAACTCGAACATGTTTTGTCCATATTAAAAAATTCTTACAACCAATTTGTTGAGAAGCTGTAGTGTCCCCCGTGCTTTGGAGGAAGGGCTTGAAATTTGGCAATCACTCTGGTGTCATGACAGGGTTGTGTCTTTTGTTATTCCTGTGACAATTCATGGAAATTTGGCCACGTTATGAGTGTCTGAAAAATCTGTGTGCACATGCTCAGTAGAGACATCTTAAAGTTTGGCAGCTAAATTCTCCAAAGATTCCATCTGTAGCGAGCCTGCTCCATCCCTTCAGAACTCCTGCCTGTGACTGTACTGCACACGGGCCATTCTCACAAAGCAACTGAATATGCTGTATTCCAGGGCTGCAGGGACTGAACAGGCTTTCCTAGCAGTTGGTTATCCCAATCACCAGTAGCCACTGTAGTGCTAGGCACAGGGACTGAAAGCAGGGAGGCTGTTTCACCTGAGCTCTCAATAGTCACCCAGCTGGACCCCCTAGCAGTATGAAAGAAGAGGAGGAAGCAGCCAGAGTACAGCAGAGGGGTGAGTAGAAGAAGAAACAAGAGGGCCCAGGGGCATGAGCCAAGCCTAAGAATCTACATTCCTCTACTGTCAGCAGATAGTTTTGAAACCCACTGGTAGGGTATGTGTCTCAACCCCTTCTAGTAGTTGCACCTCATAAGAGATAACAGCCTACTATAGCTACCAGTAGTAGTTCTGTTAGCCCAAGTGGTAAAGGTCTGTGCTGTGGATCTAAAGATCTGAACCCTGCTGATGACCTAAACTGGGGGATCAATGTGGTTCCCCATGATAATATTTCTGGTTTTTCTCATTTTTTTTTAATTTGGAAACTACATCCAGAACACTATGATTAAAGGACATTAAGATTACAAATTCAAGTGCTCAAATTTTGGGAAATGCCAGAATTAAGGTTACCCACACTTAACTCAGCCTCTGTTTATGTATCCATTACGATGCAGTCTTTAATTATATGATCCACGTGTATTTTTTTCCATGGGATGCTTTTCCAGGGAACCCTCAATTGACAGGAATTCTACATACATTTGCATCGGAGTAGATTTGTACACGTTATGAGGCTTTGGATATGAGCAGGGGATCTGTGCTAATATATCCTTTAGAGGTGTCTGGAGGACAATGATTCCATTTTGAGTGACATTTGGTGTCAAAATGTTCTTTTTCAGATGAAAATTGAGCCTTTGGATTTAGGAAGATTTTAGTAAGTAAGTGACTCATGTGCTATAGCCTGGTAGTTAGGGCACTGGCCTAGCACATGGGAACCAAGGTTCAAGTTTCTATGCTGGCTGACTCAGAGTTTGAGTTTGTCAAGCCAGATCACCCTGAGGTTTTTGTTGAAACCGATATGTCTCCACTAAAAGTTTCTGCTTTGTTGAAATGAACTAGCTCTATTCTTTATGCATTGAAGTCCCTGGAAAGAACCGGGGGTATTTTGTAGAATAAATAAATTTCATTTTGTTTTTTAAATAATTATTTTATAACAAGTTCAAGTTATTTTAGGTGCTTTTAAACTATCCCTTTGGGGTGTTCAATAGTACTGAAACACTTATAACATGCTGCTAAGTGTGAATGCCCTGTAATAAAAGTTGCTGTGTCCCATTTTATGACCAAGAGATGTTCTTTATTTAATTAGACAATCTGGTTTTTTGAGGAAACAATTTTCTCTTTGACCGGATGTTCCGCCTCGTCAATGTTTAGAGTAAATACAGTGCCAAAGCTTACATCAGAGGCACCTGTTTGCATTAGGAAACTTTTGGTAAAATATAAATGGGCCAGCACAGGCTTGTTCAACAGAGCCATGTCAAGCTGATGAAGGCAATTTAGAATGCTTGAGACAATATAATTTCATGGTTGTTACTCTTGATTTTAGGTTGAAATTAGCATGGATAGTAGTTTCTTGCTTTAAGGGTAGCTTGCTTGTTTTGCATTGGAGTCGATTTGTACAGGCTTTGGATATGAGCAGTGGATCTGTGCTGAGGGTAGCATAATTGTTTTTTGAGGTAGGTATTCAATCACACAACTGTATTGTGCTTACATGCCTTTTGTATCGCCTTTTATCAGATATGCTAAAAGTCTTCTGTTTCAGTAGACTCCCTTTAGCTAGACCAGGGGTAGGCAACCTATGGCATGGGTGCCAAAGGCGGCACACGAGCTGATTTTCAGTGGCACTCACACTGCCCGGGTCCTGGCCACTGATCTGGGAGGCTCTGCATTTTAATTCAATTTTAAATGAAGCTTCTTAAACATTTAAAAAACTTTATTTACTTTACATACAACAATAGTTTAGTTATATATTATAGATTTATAGAAAGAGACCTTCTAAAAACGTTAAAATGTATTACTGGCACGTGAAAACTTAAATCAGAGTGAATAAATGAAGACTCGGCACACCACTTCTGAAAGGCTGCCGACCCCTGAGCTAGACTAATAGTCATCTCCTACATTGTGGAATCTTTCTGGTAGAAAGACTGAACATGGCTGAGAGATATACAACTGTAGATTAGTTTATATTATATGGAAATTCTCTCACACACAAAAAACTTCATTAAGATGCATTTAAGTTACTGATATATATTATCAGCCGTAAGGCCAAAGAAACCTTTCTAGACCAGTGGTTCCCAAACTTGTTCCGCCGCTTGTGCAGGGAAAGCCCCTGGTGGGCCGGGCCGGTTTGTTTACCTGCTGCATCCACAGGTTCGGCTGATCGCGGCTCCCAGTGGCTGCGGTTCACTGCTCCGGGCCAATGGGGGCTGTGGGAAACGGTGTGGGCCAAGGGACATACTGGCCGCCGCTTCCCGCCATCTCATTGGCCTGGAGCAGTGAACCACAGCCACTGGGACCCGCTATCGGCCGAACCTGTAGACGCTGCAGGTACACAAACTGGCCTGGCCCACCAGGGGTTTTCCCTACACAAGCAGCGGAACAAGTTTGGGAACCACTGCTCTAGACTGCTATAGTTTTAAAAACCAACAACAAAATTAGGCATTCAATCTCAGAAAAATAAGAGTTTAGGTTAAACTTTAAAGAAATCTAAACATTTGAAAATATGGAAATGCACAGTTAAAACACCCAAACAATCCAGAACCTATCCCTGTAGTAATACTAATCTCCAAATTTTCTTTTATTTTCTTTTCATATTCAGGGCCTGATCCTGAATACCCTTACTTATACAAATAATGGTTTGCAGAATCAAATTTCTACTTTGTCAGATGTGCTATATTTGGACCAAGTACATTTACTGAAGGGTTTTTTAAGAAGTTACAGACTATGGCGCAAATTCTGAGTTAATCTCAGTGCAGTTTAAGGGTAGGGAGCAAGTTCTGCATTCCATGGATTCTGGAGATTTCCTTTGTGGCTTCTCAGGTTTTGGAGCTGGCTTGCAATCATTCTGGTCCCAGTGTAAACTAGAACAATTTACACCACATTGTAATGGCCTCCAAGTAGCTGAGAACAGGCAGAGTGCAGTGGTGTTCGGTCATATTCCTCTCTCCCAGCTATGCAGGTAATCTGTAGGATTGCAGAAATAAGTATGGATCAACATCTCTGGAATTTAAATAATGGTGCTTCTGCAAAGATATTAAGATCTGCTATGGTGTTGTAGTTAGGCCTTAGCAACTTATCCCACTTGAGCCAAATAACTTCCCCTGTGGCAGAAAGATCCATCTTATATTCCTGATGTTTTTTATCTTCATATCCAGTTTAAAAAAAAAACATTTTGATTGCTTTTCTTATTGGACTATGTAAAGATTTTTTTCTCTAAAGGAGAAACACCTTTGTCTACTAGATTCTTCTGCTGTATCTTTTATAAGTTGCAAGTTAGCCTTTTATAATACCTCCTATAAAAATATTTCTTAGTACTAATTCAGATTCATTACTTTTATCACTTACTTCAGGCATACTGTACCCAATTTTTCACCATAAATGCAGGATTTTTCAGTTTACACCTAGAAAAAGTACACATTTAACAAGATTTTTTTATAACAAATATCTGCTATGGTGTTTCACAATACCACTTTACATTTTCAAGTAAGAGTCATATGAAAACTGAACAGTGTATATTATTCGTGGGGATCGAAAAAATTCTTTGTATTTATTCAGAAAGACTTTGAGCCGAGGTAAGTTATTAAATCATCGTACTTACTGTGGTGTTTATGAGTACGGTGTTGTTCAAAAAATCACTATTAACATTGAAGGATGCATGATATTTCCTGATGCAGGCCAATTTTTGGGCAATGTTGGTTGGTTTTTCAAAAGTAATAATCCTATGGCAGGCTCTGGTTTTATTTTACAGAGCAGAATCTTTTTCATTTTTCCTACTTACATGTGTAGTCTGGGAGGTTATCATAATTACTATTTGAATGACTAAAACTATGGGGAAAATTGAAATGTCTTACTACACTAAATTCTGGAAAAAGGCTTAGAAAATATTTCTCCTGGATCCCCATTCTCTGATTCCATTCATTGCCCTCTTTCCTGTGGTTTTCCATGCAGGAGTTATTACATGTTCAGGATAGATTTTCAGCCAATCACAGTTCTATACTCAAAGTTCCAGAGCTTCTCTGGAAAGTTGGTCTCATGAGAACATTAGAAGCTGTTTCCTTCTAGTTCTTGTAAATGTATATTTAGTTAAATAAAGATTAAAACACTATTTTTTCCATCATTTCTTTTGTATTCCACTTGGAGCTGTGAAAATGTATTCCAGACAAGTATCATTATAAGGTTATTTTAGGAGGAAGTCTTGGTTTAGGTCCAGTAACTGAAGTGAGACCCATCAGAGCACTGCAAATTTGTATGCTTCTAATGTTCTTCTGATTTATGTTCTGATTCTGTTGCTGACTCACCTTCTTTCCAGTGTTAAATTTGCAACATTTAGTCTAACTCTCTCTGGGCTTTCTGAAGTCCCTATCGTTGTACTATCTAAGCTCTGTTTCAACAACAGGAACAAAAAAAATCAGAACTTATACAGTAAAACTTTTATAGCACCTCTCAAGGATCTCAAAGTACTTTACAAATATTAATTAAGCCTCAAAACATCCATATGTAGTAACTACATATTAGTAAATTGTCTTTTCATAGATGGAGAAACTGAGGATATGTCTACACCACAAAATTAGGTCAAATTTATTTAAGTTGACATTTAGCCTCTGATTTTATGAAGTTGATACTGCATGTCCCCTCTATGCACATTCCGTTGGCGGAGCGCATCCTCACAACATCGACTCATGGAGCAATACACTGTGAGCAGCTATCCCACAGTTCCTGCTGCTTATTGGAATTCTGGGTTAGGCTCCCAATGCCTGTTGGGACAAAAACATTTTCACAAGTTGTTTTGAGTACATGTCGTCAGCCTTCCATGATGCACTTGTCTCCTCCCTCCCTGCCTCCCTCCATCCCTGAAAGCAACGGCAAACAATCATTTTCGCATCTAAGCCCAGGTTACCTGTACAGATGCCATAGCATGGCAAGCATGGACCCTGCTCAGCTGTACACTGTTGTTGTGAGTGTCCCAAACACCTCGCGCAGCATACTGCGGGATTTGCAGAGCCTAGCCAGGAGCCGCACCGCAGAAGAATGTGATGCCATGAAAATAGCCGTGTTGGAAGCCATGGAATGGAGCAATTCATACATGGTGGCAGTGGCAGCTGAGCTTGTTAACATGGTGGAATGCCTCTTCTGGGCCCGAAAACAAAAACTGACTGGTGGGTCTGCATAGCTATGCAGGTATGGGATGAGGAGCAGTGGCTGCATAACTTTCGAATGTGTAAGGCCACTTTCCTGGAACTTTATGAATTGCTTTTTCCCAGCCCTGAAGCTCAGAAATACCAAAATGAGACCAGCTCTGACAGTTGAGAAGTGAGCGGCAATAACCCTGTGGAAGCTTGCAACGCCAGATTGCTACCAGTCAGTCTGGAATCAGTTTGGAGTGGGTAAATCTACCGTTGGGACTGCTGTGATCCAAGTAGCCAGGGCAATCAGTTCACTTCTGCTAAGAAGGGTAGTGACTCTGGGAAATGTGTAGGACATAGTGGATGGCTTTGCCGCGATAGGGTGATAGATGGAACACATATCCCTATCTTGGCACCAGACCACCTTGCCAAAGAGTACATAAACTGCGAGGGGTACTTCTCAATGGTGTTGCAAGCACTAGTGGATCACAAGGACCGTTTCACCGATATCAATGTGGGATGGTCGGGAAAGGTACATGACGCGCGCATCTTTAGGAACTCTGGTCTCTTCAGAATGTTGCACGAAGGAACTTTCTTCCCAGACTGGAAAATTACCATTGGTGATGTTGAAATGCCAATAGTTATCCTTGAAGACCCAGCCTACCCCTTGCTCCCATGGCTCATGAAGCTGTACACAGGCAGCCTTGACAGCAGTAAGAAGCAGTTCAACTATAGGCTGAGCAAGTGAAGAATGGTGGTAGAATGTGTCTTTGGACATTTAAAAGGGCACTGGCACGGTTTACTCACTACGTTAGACCTCAGTGAAAGCAATAATCCCATTGTTGGTGCTTGCTGTGTGCTCCATAATATCTGTGAAAATAAAGGGAAAAGTTTCTGGCAGGGAGGGAGGTTGAGGCAGATCACCTGGCTGCTAATTATGAGCAACCAGACACCAGGGCAATAAGAAGAGCACATTGAGGCATACTGCGTCTCTGAGAGGCTTTGAAAACCAGTTTCATGAATGACCCAACCCTGATGTGACAGTTCTGTGTGTTGTTCCTTACCAAGCTGCCCCCTTTTTTGCATGTACTGCCCTGTAAACTAAACTCCCACCAACCACAGTGTGCACAGTGAATAAAGAGCCTCTTGTTTTCAATCCATGCATTTTTATTATGCTAACAAACACTGATCAGAGACAGCAATGAATAGCAAAGATAACCCAGATCTAAGGGCCTGATAACACAGGGGATGGGGTGAGGGAGGGCAAGGATACACAGATTATTACAATTGCACTGTCTAGCAATCAGAGCTGTGTGAATGAGAGCCTTCTGCTCCATGAACCATCCCCTGGAGTTGAGTTCAAGGGATAACAGAGCTTCTACCCCTTGCCCCCGGCATTCTAGGACATCTGGGAGATGAGGATATGGAGCTTGGTGAGAAGCACAGCCAGTTCATCATTGGGTGCAGCAGGACTCTAAGGTCTAGCTGCCTTTCCTGCACCTCAACCAGACGCCTGAACATGTCTGTTTGCTTCCCCATAAGCTGCAACATCTTCTCTTGCATGTTACGCTCTTGTTCCCTGCATGCTTTCCTGACCTCTTGGTCAGTGCGCATGGTCTCCAACCGTGTAAGCCTCCATGTATTCAGCTGGGCCCTTTCAGTCTTGGAGGAATGCATCAAATCACAGTACATGCAGGGGCGGCTCCAGGCCCCAGCACGCCAAGCGCGTGCCTGGGGCGGCAAGCCACGGGGGGCACTCTGCCGGCGCCGCAAGGGTGGCAGGCAGGTTGCCTTCGGCGGCATGCCTGCAGAGGGTCCGCTGGTCCCACGGCTCCGGTGGACCTCCCACAGGTGTGCCGCCGAATCCACGGGATTGGGGACCGCCCACAGGCGTGCCGCCAAAGGCAGCCTGGCTGCCATGCTTGGGGTGGCAAAATACCTAGAGTCGCCCCTGAGTATGTGTCTTCCCTGGTCTGCTTTTTTCTCCTTCTAATCTGGGACAGCCGTTGTGCTGGTGTGGAGGAAGCACCCACAGACAAGGTTGCAGCTGCAAGAAACGCCCCCCCCCGCCCCCACAAGGGTAGTCTTACAGAAAATACATTGTTGAAAACAGAAGGTTAACTCTTGCAATGAATGAAACACTTCACAGCCGTAAATACATTCCCTGAGGTACACGGACACATTTTGTCTTTTAAAAGAAGTGCTTACCAGTAAGGTACAACACACGGCAGAGAGCTGGGCAGCAGATTTCAGTTTGCGGGCAGGCATGGTAAGCATGCAAAAAAGGGTAGGAGGTGTCAAGGCCACCCGGGGACATTTTTTGGTGGGGAAACTCTTAGCACATAAACAGACTTTTCCAGGGAGCACCCTTTGCATAGCTGGACTGAACACCACTGTATCCCAATTGTTTACTTCAGATTAAACATCAACTGCAATTGCATTGAACCCCTGTAGTGTGATTACAAGTGTGCACTCACCAGAGGTGCCTTTTCTGCCATCACAGGCCTGCAACAATAGATCCTGGGTGGGGATTGGCTCCAGAGTTAGGAAAAGGTCCTGGCTATCGGGAAGAATGGATCCTCCGCTTGCCTGCTGCGCATTCTCCTCCCCTTCCTCATCAACAATGTCCTCCTTGTTGTTGCCCGAGGCAGCCTGGGGCCCCTGGGAGCAGGGCCGGCTCCAGGCACCAGCATTCCAAGCTGGTGCTTGGGGCGGCAATCTGCAGGGGGCAGCAGTCCCTGTTGTTTTGCCCCCAAGCAGCGCACCGAATTGCCGCTGCGGGCGGTGGGGGCAGTCTGTGCGCCCTTAGGGCGGCTCGCGCGTTTCCGCGGTGGCGGCAATTCGGCGGCTGTGTCTCTGTTTAGCTGTACGCGGCGGCTTCAGCTAAACATAGAAGCTGCCGCCGAATTGCCACTGCTGCGGAAACGCGCCTGCCACCCTAAGGGCACACGGACTGCCCCCCGCGGCGGCAATTCGGTGTGCTGCTTGGGGCGGCGAAAACTGTAGAGCTGGCCCTGCCTGGGAGGTATCCACAGAGAGTGTTGGAGTACTGGTGGGGTCCCTGCCTAGAATCTCATGCAGCTGCTCATAGAAGCAGCATGTCTGTCTCTCAGAACCAGAGCGACTGTTCACCTCGTCTTCTGGTATGCTTGCTGAAGCTCCTTTATTTTCACACGGCACTGCTGTGTGTCCCTGGTGTAGCCTTTGTCCCCCATGCCCTGTGTGATTTGGGCATAGATGTCAGCCTTTGTTTTGCTGGTTTGGAGCTCTGTCTGCACAGACTCTTCTCCCCACACAGTAATAAGATCCAGTGTCTCCTGTATGCTCCACACTGGAGAGCATTTGTGGACCTGGGCAGGTATGGTCAGCTGTGGTGGAGAGCTCTCCAAGGTGATCAAACAGGAAATGAAATCCAAAACTTCTCAGGGCTTTTCCTGTGTACCTGGCTGAAGTGCAGTGGAGTTGAAAGTGCTGTCCAGAGCGGTCACATTGGAGCAATCCCATCGAATTACACAGTGTTGTGTCTACACTACCCCTAATTCGACCAAGGAAGGTCGACTCTAGCGCTATTCCTCTCACCGAGGTGGAGTACAGACGTCAATTTTACAAGCCCTTTAGGTCGGCGGAAGGGGCTTGTTAGTGTAGACACACACATTATAAATTCGACCTAATGTGACATATGTCAACCTTATGCCATAGTGTAGACCAGGCCTGAGAGATAGAACTGTTAACTCACTTGCCCAAGGACCAAGGTTGTAGAGCAAGTCACCAGCAGTACTAGAAGTGTGGAACCAGGACTATCACAGGCAGGGCTGGTGACACTTACCCCTGTAAAACCCTGTTTATGGTTGCACATAACTATGCCAAACTGTAACTGTTTGGGCTGAAATTTGACATGCCAGTTGCCTGCCCTGGGCTGGTTTTTGTTTATGTTTTTGTTTTGTTTTAATTCCAGTCAAATCTGTTTAGCCATTTCGGAGAACAAGAGCGGCCTTCTCAAAGCTGTTGCGACTCCTGACACAGTGCTCAGGATCAACCTTGCTTCCTGATGCAGTTTGCAGCTCCACCGTCTCTTTCCTGGGCTACCAGTGTCCTTTCAAACTGTTCTATCACTGGTAACATGCCCTGCACCTATGGCTCTACTCTTAGCCCTGGTTCAGTGTAGGGCCAGTAGACCCCAGCACACTCCCCAAATTTATAATGGAAAATCACAGATCGCATGTGCTCAATTTTAGCAGCTAAAATCTCTGAGGATTTCATCCTCAGTGAGCATGCTTGAGTCTCTCACAGCTCCTAGTGCTGACTAGCCTATGTATCCCCATCCCCACAGGGCAACGGTATGAGCCGTCTCCTCACAGCTCCTGTGAGTGACTGGACTGAGCATGCACCATCCCTACACAGCAACTGAGCATGCTGCAGCCCAGGACTTTCTCTGAAATTCCTTCTCCCAGATTCTCTGGGCCAGGGTGCTGTTGGATACTGGAACTGAGAGCAGGGAGCCTGTCTCTCCTCTGGTGTCTGTGACCCTCCTTCTGTCCACCAGACAGGGGAGAGGAGGAAGCTGCTCAAATCAAATGCAGGGGGGACAAAAGCTGGACCTGGGGTAAAGAAGGGGATAGATTAGGACAAGAAGTCTGGTGAGACTGGGACTGGAGGGGGAGAGAGTTGGAGGTAAGAGACTGGGAGTGGCTGGTAAGGAGATGGGGAGTTGGTGGGTGTGTGTGACGGACATGGCAATTTTCTGCAATAGCCTTGACAAACCTTATTGAATAAAGTTTAAGTATTGTTGGGGTCCATTGTACTAAATGCAAAGGTTATATATTATTGTGGCCAGGATTGAATGTGATCTCTCCAGATGTGATATGAAACTTGGGAAGTGTTATGAACTTCAAAAGGACTGTACTGAACAATGTGCCAGACAAGAATGGACTTTTAGGACAAACAGAGTCAAGTGGTTTGCCTGGTGAATCTCTAGGGGGAAGTGAATGCAAATGCCACCCCTCAAGTTATATCCACCCCACCTCCCCAAGCCTTTTGAAACTATGCCTTGAGGAGATGACCATTCTCTGCTGACTGTCTGCTCCTGGACTCTCAAAATCAAATGCCCAAGCTATATAAAGGGAAGAGTCAACTATTCATGGGTGTGCTAGTTCTGAGCTAAGGCAGTTATGAACTTGCAACCACAGATATACCCTTTGGTGGGGTCTGAAGGACTGACTCCTGCCAGAACCCTCGTTGAAGCTGGGGGTGATCTCTGGTAAGCTTTTTAGCATGCATGTATTGTCCTTTATTGTTTGTAACGTGTTTTCTGTGTAATGCTGTCACCTTAAGAATAAACACGCTTACTTAGAAAGAACTGTGTGACTGCTGGGAATTCACACTGTCATAGACCCCACACATGTTGCTACCACATATGCCACAATTCAGGGCAACTGCGCCTGCATTGCCCCTGTGTGGTTCCTTGAGAATACGCTCGGCTCTTGGCTCTTCAGCCATCCTTCTCTTGGGTAGAGCAGTGTGTCTCTCTCCCTCCATACAAGGATTTTTCCAGGTTACACAGTTCCCTGCCTATACTGTGATAACCCCAGCAAGCCAGACTACCTAAAGAGGCCAGCACCCATGCTTTGCTTTCTCTTTGAAGGCTATGAACAGCTGTGTCCAGTTTTAGGCACCACACTTTAAGAAAGATGGACAAATTGGAGAGAGTCCAGAGGACAGCAACAAAATGATAAAAGGTTTAGAGAACCTGACCCATGAGGAAATGTTACTAAAATTGGGCATGTTTAGTCCTGAGAAAAGAAGACTGAGGGGGACCCTGATAACAAAAACATTCAGATCAGAGCAAATGTATATAAAAGCCTGTTCCAAAGTCCACTGAAGTTAATGGAAAGACTCAAATTACTTCAAAGGGCTTTTGGATCATGCCCTAGTTGCTTTGTTACTTTTAGTGCAATGCATTTGTTTGTATCAAACAATCCAATTAAAGTATTTCCTGTGACTCACTGAAAAGTAAACAAGTGTTTTAATGCAATCACCATGTTGGTTTTATGGCAGCAATCTAACACCAGTCCAATGTACAGGCAGTGTTACACAAAGCAGTAAAATATTGTAAGCCACTGATATGTTAATATGGGAATGATAATTAAAACACCACTAGCAAGAAATCAATCCCTGGGGATTGGTCCATGTAAAAAGAGTGTTCAATTAAAGATTATTTAACTTGCAGTATGAATTGATTTGTGAAACTCTGCTCTCTACAATTAGCTATATAATTTAATTACTGAGCGCCTGTATTTATTTTCTTTTGCCATAGAAAATATTATTTAGTGTGGTAATTTATAGATGAGTAAATGCACTGAGATATAATTAATTACCATAGTTACTTTACTATCTGACTATTATTGAAAATAGAATCTTTTGAAGACAAAAGTACTCGCATCCACATTTCATAAACTTTAGTAAGGAACATGGGGAAAGAAAATATATAAAATCCCAAATAAAGAAAAAAGTCCAGAATTCCTTTTCAAACTAACATAAAAAGGGAACCAAGACTGGTGTTGATTTCTCTGGCTAACTAAAATTTAAAACAGATTGAAATAGTTTTCTATTGCAATGTAGTCGTTACACACAAGTAACTACACAACATGTCAGATTACTTGTCCCTCCTATTATATATATATAAACCAGGACTATCCAGTGCCATCTAATCCAGATTGTGTTTTATACTGGGAACAAAATTGTCTTTTGCCTAAACAATAACAGTTCACCTGAGGATCTTAAAATGTAGAAGGATTTTAAATCAACTGAAAGCTCTTCCTCTGCTTGCTAATTCAAGTGAAACATGATCCATTCTAAAAACCTAGAATAATGTCAAGGTCACTGCCAATAGCTTGGCTAAGCAATAAAAAGGGACACAGGAACAGGCTAATGGTATAAGGACATTAAAAATTAAAAAGGAGCTATTGACTTAAAGGTGCTATCTCAAAGGCTAAGTAGCACTAGCTATTGACCAAATGGTGGATCGTATATTTCTGACAATGTGTGCACCAACCTATTAGTGTTTATCAGGCTTTTCCAGTTGCCTTGTAAATGTTACCTATTCTGCATTTTATCTGGACAGTTTGCATGTAGTTTTTAAAAGCATAATAAATAAAGCAAATGGGCATTCCAACCTTTTCACAACTCATTACAAACACTCATTTGAGCTTCTATATTTAGAAAAAAATTAGGAAAGGTAGTAAATAACAGAGATTATTTTAGGGACATTGCCGGCCTCATGAAAAGGTTTTGCACTGTGGCACAAATCTCTCCGAGCACTAAACTCATGTATCTTGACTGAACATTTGGGATCTCTGCTGATGGAGCAGGGGAATCCTCCCTGGAAGATGAAATATTCTTTTCATTATGTATGGAGGTTGGGGCTGCAGAGATATGACCAGAGAACTGGTGAAACGGTGAATGCTCTGGCCTGGCCTCTTCCCTAGGCATCACCAGCCCTGTCCCCAAACAACCTTTGTGCTCTCTGCAGAGTTGGCCTATGCACTGTACAAAGGGTGCATATCTCTTGTCTGGTTCTCTAAAATCTTGCTCTCATCTTGTGCAAGAGAACTACACTGCCAAGAATATTTCCACATGACCAGAGGAGGGGTAGGATTTGTCCCTAGGTGTTCAAATTTTAAATGTAGGCATTACCTACAGTGCAGGTCGCCAAAACGTGCAACTATTCCATAGGTGCAACTTTCACTGTATACTTGCCATTAAATCTCCAGACACCCTCCTTTGTGGTAGTTACTGTAAGGAGAATGTTACATGCTTGAAGTGCATGCTGCCACTGGACCTGCTACCTCATGAGCCCCAGTTCCCACCCTGTCTCTCCCCTTGCTCTGAGTGGGGAGCAAATTACTTGACTCTCTTTTGGAGTGCAACATACTCCCCCTGTGCATTAGGGGCAGCCATTTCAACTCCTCCCTGCCAACTTGCTCAGAGGGGGAATATTGTGTGAGCAACCATTGGCTGCCTCTTTGTGTCTAGAGCCCCCATCTGAGCGGCCCTCACTTGGCTATGCAAAGAAAGTAGTTATGGGGCCTTACACTCCTGCACAGGCAAGGAATATCTAGGGAAAATCTAGATCACTACGTTTATGCCTTGGGAGAATCAAACACCAACAGAAACTAATGATGGATTGAGCAAACTCAAGTCAAGGAGTATCTCAGAAAAAAATTGTTCTTATTTACCACTGTGTAAATCCAGAGTAACTTCATCAGCTTCAGTGGAGTTCCTCCAAAATTATACCAGTGAAGTGAGACAGAAAACCAGCCCAGCTGTTCAATGGAACATTATTACCTTGCAGAGCTGATCTCAGCACCCAGAAGAACAACACTTTTCATTTGTATTAAAATGAATGTTTAGGTTATAGGGAATCTCGTCACATCCCTTTGGGATGGCTGAATTCTGAGACTGTGTACTTTTATAATTAAATTCAGGTAGAGCTGTTTGTCTAAGGATCAACTTTCAAATAGTATAATGAGTGATGTTTATGTTGCCATGAATGCAGGTGGTTCTCTTTCCCTAGAGGATCTGCACAACCTTAGCATATGTATTGTATGTGGCTCTGTAGAGGGTGCACAACCGCCTAGTGGTCAGGCGAGGGTTGACCTGTCACCTCTCTGTTGAAACACAGTCCTCAGTGCCCCATCCCAAGGGTTTCCAGTCCTCCCTGTTAGCACAGGGCGTTGCGGGTGGGGGACTGGGCCCCTCAAACAGCCAAAGTCTTTTCCAGCGACACTCTCACATAGGTGAAAGCTCTTGTTGTAACGTCCTCTTGGAGTAGGTAAGGGAGCCCTGGCCCAACCCTCTCCACCAGGATCCAGTGCAGGGGTGGGCAGCTCCAATCAGCACCTTGAGATGCTAATCAGCTGCCAGTGGGACCTCTTCTGACCCCAGCCTCCTTTAGCTTCCCAGAGTAAATCACTTCAGTCTAGTCTCTGACCTGCACATGCCGTCACTGGCCTCTCCTTGGAATGTTTGTACAGGTCTGTGCTGTCAGTCCCAGGCAATGAGCTTCTGGGCAGTGCTTTCCCCACAGAGCAGCCATCTGTTGCCTTCTGCTGCCCACCCTCCCCAAACTGCTCTGCACTCCTTTGTAAAGCCCTGCCTCCAGCTTGTGCAGGCTTTGCAGTGTGTGTCCGGGCAGGGATACCTAAGCCCAGTGCTGTTCCTTGCTCTCCAGTCTGGGGTTTGTGTACACCATGACAGGCTCAAAAAAGATTACATTGTAACCTTGTGAACATCAAATCCTGGGATTAGAGGTATAGTTACGTCAGTGATCATGGGGCTAGGATTACCTGAAATTTATGGTACAACAGGATTGGACCTGGAGGCCATTCAGATAAAGATTGACGCTACCTACTGTCTTCCCCCACCCCTCAGTTCAGGAGCTTTTGGGTACAATTCACTCTATATCTGAGGTTAGATTGAAGTGTGTGGTGGTGCTTCAAAGTGCCCTAAACAGTCCCTTCCTTATCCTACAATCTCTTATAGACTATCATCAGCATTAACTGAAACATATTCCTGTTTGTGCTAGATAATCTGAAAAACTCTATGTCTTACCCCAGACAATCTTTGCTAACGTTATCACGCATCCTTATTCTTAGCAATTAAACCAGAAATATCAAAAGGGCTTATTTCTATCAAGATAAATCCTGTTTTATAACTAGAGCTTACCCATAAAGTAATGGCTTTCGATTCATATTGTGGAAATACAGATATTACACCCAAAGCCACAGACACTGATTGCTAAAGAGGGTGATGATGCCCTCCATGGCTAAGGAGCAGCCCAGGCTCGGGTTGCGTCACTCATTGGCTAAATGGTAAAGGCAATCATTTTCAGCATTACTGATCCTTTCGTCTTCATGAATAGAAAATACATCCAGAAAAAATGAGTGCGCACTGATGGAAACAGAACTGCCAGAAAGGGAGGAGAAATTGAAATCTCTTTTTGTTTTCTGCCTACCATATTATACTGATTGACAGTGAGCCTCGGCCTTCTGCAGCCCAATTTCATCCATGACTGTTAGGTTCATTCTGCAGACCAGTAGGAAGGACCTTATGAGCCACTAATGATCCATGCACCCTACCCTGCGAATCACTGCCGCACGAGGGACAAACAGGTCAGAATCCTCATCTCATGATATGCAACAAAAGCCTACTCCAGTAAAGTGTTGAAAAATAATTTTCTTCCTGTTTAATAAAGGTCAAGCATATACTCTTTATATTGTAATGGCTGACATGCACGTCTAAGTTTTACCCCTCTCATTCACATGTAACTGTAAACTAGGGCTGTCAAGCGATTAAAAAATTAATCGTGATTAATCACAAAATTAAAAAATAATCTGTATTAATCACTGTTTTAATTGTACTGTTAAGCAATAATAGAATACAATTTATCTAAATATTTTTGGATGTTTTCTACATTTTCAAATATATTGATTTCAATTACAGAATACAAAGTGTACAGTGCTCAGTTTATATTTATTTCTGATTATAAATATTTGCACTGTAAAAAAAATAGTATTTTTCAATTAATCTAATACAAGTACTGTTAGTGCAATCTCTTTATCGTGAAAGTTAAATTTACAAATGTAGAATTATGTACAAAAATTATGTGCGAGATGAGCTAAAGATTGATATGTCCCTTCATACTTCAACCACCATTCCAGACTGCATGTGTCCATGCTGATGACGGGTTCTGCTCGATAATGATCCAAAGCAGTGCAGACCAATGCATGTTCATTTTCATCCTCTGAGTCAGATGCCACCAGCAGAAAGTTGATTTTCTTTTTTGGTGATTCGGGTTCTGTAGTTTTTATATCGGAGTGTTGCTCTTTTAAGACTTCTGAAAGCATGGTCCACACCTCATCCCTCTCAGATTTTGGAAAGGACTTTGGATTCTTAAACCTTGGGTTGAGTGCTGTAGCCATCTTTAGAAATCTCACATTGGTACCTTCTTTGTGTTTTATCAAATCTGCAGTGAAAGTGAACAACATGTGCTGACTCATCATCCAAGACTACTATAACAGAGCCGGAGACATACAATTCTCCCCCAAAGAGTTCAGTCATATATTTAATTAATGCATAATTTTTTTAATGAGCGTCATCATCATGGAAGCATGTCTTCTGGAATCATGGCCAAAGCATGAAGGGGCATACAAATATTTAGCATATCTGGCATGCAAATGCCTTGCAATGCCGGCTACAAAAGTCCCATGCAAACACCTGTTCTCACTTTCTGGTGACATTGTAAATAAGAAGTGGACAGCATTATCTCCCATAAATGTAAACAAACGTGTTTGTCTTAGCGATTGGCTGAACAAGAAGAAGGACTGAATGGACTTGTAGGATCTAAAGTTTTGCATTGTTTTGTTTTTGAGTTATGTAACAAAAAAAATCTACATTTGTAAGTTGCAGTTTCACAATAAAAAGATTGCACTACATTACTTGTATGAGGTGAATTGAAAAATACTGTTTCTTTTATCATTTTTACAGTGCAAATACCTGTAGTCAAAAATAATATAAAGTAAGCACTGTACACTTTGTATTGTATTGTATTGTATACTGTGTTGTAATTGAAATCAATATATTTGAAAATGTAGAAAAACATCCAAAAATATGTAATAAATTTCAATTTGTATTCTATTGTTAACAGTGCAATTAAAACTGCGATTAATCACTATTAATTTTTTTAATTGTGATTCATTTTTTTGAGTTAATCACATGAGTTAACTGTGATTAATCTACAGCCCTACTGTAAACCAAACAATAACAATATAACACAGGTTCACATACGTGTCTCCAGAAATGGGTCCTCACAAAGATAAATTCTTTTGGATACTAGCTCTACGAAAACACTGAAGCAGCCTGATAATATACAGTAGAATGTGCGTAGGCAGGGAACAGGTTTTTCTTCTGACATTAAACAAAAGCTTTACCTTCCTGCATAATTTTTGCATGCCTCTGGCACCCAGATAGAAAAAAACTGCAGATTGTATGGATTTGCCATCCAAGAACCTCAATAATTCTCCAGGAATGTATAGCTTACAATCAGACATTCTTGCTACATTTATAATTCGATGATGATTATGATAAAAAAAATTGAGAAATACAGAGTTCTGCTTTTTGTGAGTTTGAAACTGCGAATGTCCTTTGTATTGTGTGAAATTGACCTAGGTACAAAATGCCAGCACAAGGACCTCTGTACCACTTAAATGGGAGCATCATACCCCTGAGGTCATTCTGCGAGAGAAATAAAAATTATGTGCCAAAAATTCAAATTCTGGGCACACTATTTTAAAATTCTGCAAATGTTATTTGTCAAATAAATCTGGAGACTCTAGCGTGGCATTGGGGAGCACAGGCCACTGACTGTACAGAGATGGGAGATCACTGTGCAGCTCCCCCTTGGGACACGAATTCAGTGATGAGGCTGCACCCAACCCTGACACAGTGCAAGAACCGGGCCTTCCCCAGAAACACTCCAGGGCCCTGCCCCTCCATGCCATATGCACCAGGTGTGGGCAGGCAGGCTCAGCAAGGCAGGATCCAAGTGTGGGGGGATCCAGGTGTGGGTTGAGAGGGTTCTGTGTGGGGCAATCTGGGTGTGGGCAGCTCAGTGGGGGATCCGAGTGCGGGGGGAATCTGGATGCACAGGGGCTTCTTGGGGGGTTCTGGGTGCAATGATAATGGGACTCTTCAGGGGGGTCCAGGTGAAGGAAATCGGGGCTCAGCATGGGGGGTGGGTCTGGGTGTGGGAGGCTCAGCGGGGGGTCCAGATGCTGGGGGAGTGTGGCTCAGTTGGGGTGGGGATCCAGGTGAAGCTGGCTGGGGCTTGGTAGGGTGGGGAATCCAGTTGTGAGTGGCTTGTCGGGTGGTCCAGGTGCAGGGGGAATGGAGCTTGTCAGCGGCGGGGGCTGAGGGTGGGGGGTGAGGCTCGGCAGGAGGGTCTGGGTAGGAGAGGGTCTGGATGCATAGGAGTTGGGTGAATGGGGGAGCAGCTCCCTGTCCTGTCATCCCTCCCCCTGCAACTGAAGAGCAATAGGTGCAGGAAGCATGGGGGGCAAGGGGAAGAGAAAGAGTTTGCAAAGCTTCCTATAGTCAGGGGAGAAATCTGGGGGTGGGTCTGACACGGCCTCAGATGCCGTGCACAGGAAGAGGAAGTCCCATCCTCCCCAGCCCAGCCGGGACTAGCATCTGAGCCTAGTGCAGGGTAGGAGTAACAGCCGGCTCTTCCTCAGTCTCGCGCCCTGCCTCACAGTGATTTACCTCTCTGCCACCTGCCCTGGGCATCCGAAACATACCGCTGAGGAGAATCTCATGACCACTCTTGTGGCTTCCCTTTGCTTCCCCATCAGAAAGTCATTTTTCTGCATGGAAGCAAAGAAATCTGTGGGGGACATAAATGCGCAATTGTGCAGAATTCCCCCAGGAGTAGCATAAGTAGGTCATAAGGAGTGCACAAATCTGGCACTGGCCCACCGCACAGGGATGAATTTCATCCTATATGGAAGGGTAGGATATCACTCATTGCCTTTCAGAAAGTTCTTGTGTGTCTACATCTCAAAATGGGGGCACATTTAAAGAAAAAGATGCTGACAAGTTAGCAAAGAACAATACCAAAATGGTTTTGGGCCCAATCCTGTACACACTTAGACACAAGAGTAATCTTATTTACAAGAGCATTGCTACTGCATTCAGTGACATTACTCATGTGCATAAAGATAAGCATGTATTTAAGTGTTTTTAGGATCAGGGCCCTAGTTTGTAACCTCTCTAGAATAAGGACTTTTTTCCTGTGTGTTTGTATAGTGCTTAGCACAATGTGCCCTAATCCAGATTGGAATCATTCTGTGCTACTGAAACACAAAATAAATGGAATTCACTTAGGAATAAAGATAAATACCATGTGCTGATATAAATAAAATGTACACAGGACTGGACAAAGCACTGGAGAATATATTGTGGGAAATAATTCTGCATTGGCAGTGGGGACCGACTGGATTACCTAGCATGTCTTTTTACTCTCTTAAATCGGTTATTGTGAGTCAGCTGTGGCGTTACCCTACAACTCTACACAGTGATTTGAGCCTTACCTAGTTACTAATTATAGCTCTAAAATAATTATTTTAGTTTTGTTTTTAACTTCAGTCTTTTTTGGATCTGTCTGTACTGGATAACGTGACAGCAGAACGCTAATAACTCACAAGCAGCAATGTGCTAAATTCATTTGTACAGCCCCACCTTTGCCTTTGCTCTCTACGTGCCCAGCCTATGCATGGAGGCTGCTGTCAGAAGGTAAGTGATGATGGATCTCCTTAAGAATGAGACAAAAGGAGGTTTGGGGTGTGTATGCTGCAAGTACATAGATACTTTTCTGTTCTCATTTCAGCCACACCTTCTAGACTAACTTCTAAAACAGAGATTTCGTTGATGGGCGGAGCAGAGGTGGGTTGTGTTTTTTTGTTTTTTTAAATGCTAAGGCCTCCATTCAGAAAGTCACTAAAGCATTTGTTTTAATTGATCTCTATACCGCACATCATTGGATCTTTCCTCTTGCGTTCACTGTCACATGCAGCTACTGTGCTTGTGATGATAGTTGCACAAGCATAGCTAGGGCCAAATCTCAATGTGAATATTTGGTATTTATTCAGGCAAAATATCACTGAAGTCAATGGCATTTTGCTTTCATAAGAACCAAGGAATGCAGGATTTGGACCTCTATTTGGATAAAAAGGATCACATCACTTATCTTCAAATATGTTCGTTTAAATAGCAATTGTTGTCTTCTTTTACAGAATTGTAGTTTCATACACAAAGCCACATAAGGCACAGTGCTGCTACATAGTCTCACTCAAAGAAACCTTAGACATTTTTTAGTAAAAGGTTCAGTGCAGTATAAAGATTAAAGGACCTGGTCGTGCCTACTGCAGGGAAATCTGCATACAGGCCCAGAGATGCTGCCAATGTCTGACAGGTCACGCCATCAGGGATGGGAGAGGATTTGCTTACAGAGCAGGCAAAGGATATGGCCCACTGATCTCAATACATCTGTCTCGGTCTGGGGCATTGGTACAGTCTAGGCCCAGTAACAATTTTTTGGGCCTGCACATCCCTCATGGCAAAATGGCTCCTTCAAGAAATGTGCTTCCATTGCTTCCACTTCTGCCCCTGCCCCTAATTTCTCTCTCAAAGAAGCACAGGAACTCACATAAGCTCACAAGTAATGCAGTCGAGGTCAGCATTGCACAGGGAAACCTCTGCCAAAGACAGGTGTCATTGGGGTGAAAGGACAATTGAACTCTTACCTGTACGGGGCCAACTCCGCCCCCCCCAGAAGAGGCGCGGCCTTGGGCGGGAGGGGCGGGGCTGGGGGTCAGTGTCCCCCAGCCAGCCCAGCTGCGCTGCCTGGCCCATGCTGCCCGGGGCTCCAGCAGCAATTTAAAAGGCCTGTGGCTCCGCGGTAGCAGCAGTGGCAGCCGGAGCCCCAGACCTTTTTAAATCGCCAGCCCCAGGCCAGCTGCTCCTTTCCCCCCCCCCCCCATTGGTGTCCTGGTGGGGACAAAAGGGGCAACGTCAGCTGTAGGGGCCAGTACTGGCAGCCACTTTTTACTGGTACACTGTACCAGCCCATACCGGCCTGTACTGCCTTATTTTCACCCCGGGTGTCATCTCCTTTAGGCACTAATTCATGCGCTCAAGGTCTGATGAAAAACTTCCCTGTGAAACTTTTTTTTGGGGGCAGACAGAAAATTGGGTGTTTGAATAAACACATTTTGGCAGATAGTGTTTGCTTTCCTGGAGATCTTTCTAATTTTTGTTGGAAACCTGAAATCATGAAAAAAAATTGGCCAAAAACTGAAATATTTTCAGTTTCCAGCTGTTTTGGCTGAAAATGTTTGGGTTTCAGATTTTTTGACCAAGAGTGGCTTTTGTTGGTCAGAGGAAGGATTCTGTCGAGTGAAGGGGGATAATTTTTCTATACACGCTCACTAAAAAGCATTTAGCCTTTTTGCAAACATTTATCAGTTTTCCAACCCTCAGTGGGATTCTTGAGAGGACACAGCCTAGCCCAAAGTAATTTAGTTAATCATTGATAATCCCTCTGTGTAACAGTTTCAAATCATATGACTGTGTAAATAATAGATTGAACTAGTAATGTAGGGGAAGAATTTATTAAGTAAATATTTAGTCACTAGCATATTGATGGCATACGTATTATGTAGAACAAATAGAGCTATGTACAAAATGCCATTTCCTTGCCATGGAAAAGAATTGGTAATACCATTAAAAGATGCTGATTTTACTGAACAAAAGAGTAACTATGGATTTTTCATGTCATTTCAGCTAATAGACAAACATTGGTCCATTAGGGAATATTTTATGTGCTGTCTTTGTTTACTCTATGATTGATTAATGTTTAAATTAATCTTACGGAATTACCATAGAAAAGAATAGACATAAGATTTTAAATGAATCTCAACGTGATTAATTAAATGTGTGTTTTAAAAAATGATTCTGAAAAGAAAAGTCCAATTTTAGAGGAATGGTTCAAAAATATGGGAGGTTGATGTTATGGAAATATTAACACCAATGATATACCCAGCAGAATAAGCAGAAATAAGCAGAGGACAAATAGGTACCAAAGGTACATCCGCACTGCAGCTGGTAGACAGATTTGCTCTAGCAAGGCCCAAGCAGGCATGTTAAAAATAGCGGTGTGGACGTTGCAGCTCTTGTTGAATCTAGGGCTGGCCACCCAAGCTCAGACCCAGGGGATCTGATGGGCTTGAGTGTCCGAGTTGCTACCTAAGCTGCAACATCCGCACAGTTATTTTTAGCATGCTAGCTCAAGCCTGGCTTGTGCAAGTCTGTCTACCCAGTGTGCAAAAACAACAACAAAAATCAGCAAAGCCATCCAGTTTTTTTGAATATAACATTTGATAGACATGCCTAGTCTTTTAAATATATGTAATCAGAGATTTCACTCAGTTCAATAAAATCACTAGAAACCACGTCATAGGTGTAATGATGCTCTCTATAATATCATAACACCCTATTAAATAGGAACATCTGATGACTATATTCCTGTATAATGTCTCTTTAAACAAAAGCTCACAGTTGTAATGATTATTTCTGATCTTTACAGGGCAAGGATTGGTAAACCTGTTAATACTTGCTAAAAAAATAAATAGTGGATTCTGAAAGCATTTACATTTGGTTTGCACTTGGTTTCAAGGGCACTTTATATTGGTCTGTTTCCCACTAGATGCAGTTCCCCATATAGAATTCATGTGTGTTCTAAGATTTAAAATGTTTTGTGCGGTTGTTATGTCAACTAGCCTTGCACTGATCTCATTTCATATTTATAGTTAATAATTTAACCACAGATTTCACATTATCTGCAGGTCCTTGGGAAAAACAGAACAGTAAGAAGCTGATGTTAACCCCTGCACACACAATAATTTCCATGGAATTATGAAATTGTCGTTATGTAATCAGCATGAGCAAGACACTGCGTGAAACTGGGAACACCCAAACTGGCCATGCATATTCTAATGAAGGAGACACAGAGTATTGGTAGTGATGTGTTATAAAGCACTCATATACTTTCATTTAAAAATAATAAATATATGACTCTTTTAAGCCATTTCCTCTTCCAGTAGTTATAATGGAATGTAACTTTAGATGCTCTGTTCCACAAGCAGGTGTCATCTCTTACAGAAGATGTGTGCACATGTTCAGTTGGTACCATGTGAGGTTGTTTTAAAATGTCGTATGGGTGGTTTATTCATGATTTGCTATTCTTCGTCCATTATTCTCCTGTTTAAAATGTGTTGGTTGTTCAGTAAGAAAGTTGGGACAATATCACGAGATAGAAGAGACTAATCATATACACTGAACAGCCAATAGTCAAACATTTCCTAAAAAAAGCCCCATGGTTGAAATTTGTTTGCATCAACTATTGGGCACGTATTTAGCAATAACAAATGTTTGTAGACATTAGGATCAGTTTGTGAATTAACCATAAACGGAAAAAAGGCTTATTTGCAACCAATAATTCAACTAGACTAACAATGATAGCTAGCTGCAAGGGTTGAGAATATATAAATAACCTTCGGATATCATCACTCAGGGCTTTGTCTTCACTGCAACTCAATTTACTGAATTTGAGCTAGTCTAGCTCCCAATGAGAGCAGCCACTCTGCCAAACAATACCACACAGAGCGATTGGATTAGCAGCACAGAGTGTTGGGATTAGCAGTTGATGAGTTGTGCTAATTCTGTAGCTGCAACAGCACTGTATTGTTAGCTTCAGCGTCAGCAGCACTTGAGCTTTACCCCATACCTCTGAGTTCCATCTCACTTGAGCTAGAGATCTGTGTATATGAACAGGAGTTGGGTGGGGGTAACACTTGAGGTATTCCTTAAGCGAATACTGCATTCAGATGAGGCCAGGAGACTTGGAAGAAACAGATCTACTTAGACATCTTTAAAGAGTACAAAATGTGTAAATGGTCTTTGAACGCTCCTTCACCCAATATTTAATTATGCATACCTGCAACTCACAGGCAGAACAGTAGAGAAGAGGTAATTATTTTCCTTCAGATTGTTATCTGGATATAAATGTTAATGGGCTATTAGCATCACAGGCTCAAGGATATTTGTAGATAGGAAGGATTGGATTTCCTGTAATATCTCTTCTCGATATTGCTGAACTTAAGTGCTCTCTTGAAGGGGACAAATTGGAGGAATTCATTTATATTGCCTCTCAGTGAGCCATACTGTGCCATAATTGCCTGAACAGATGGACAGAGATAAGACAGATAAATCCACTTTTAAATAGAGCTCCCCAATCGGATAAATGGAGACCTCTGCTTAAAAATGAATGGCATGCTAGGATCAATAACTTCAGCATCAAGCTTACTTAATTTATAAATAAAAATTTTAAAAAATGTTCTTTCTTTACCTTCAAAGGTCAGACTGGGAGATGAATGTCCTAGTGGGATCTTTTTGGCTTGCACAACATCAATAGACATAAGGATTCTGTAACTGAAATATATTTGACAACTCTGTTGACATTAAGGTTAACTGGGCAGAAAGTCTGGTCCAATATACATATTGTTTCCTCCTACTTTATTTTAAAAAAATACTATGGATAAATGTATGTAAACACCATTCCTGATGCTTAGTCCTCACTCAAAGTATTAGGCCCAAGTCATGACTTTCATGTTGAACAGCAAGCCAGAAAAGAATCCTGCTCACTCTTCTACAGCTGTATTGGCCCTGTAGTGCTAACAGGATTATAGTGTTAATAACTTAGGCCTGGTCTACACTAAGGGGGGGGGGGTGTCGAACTAAGGTACGGAAGTTCAGCAACGCGAATAGCGTAGCTGAACTTTAAATACCGTAGTTCGAAGTACTCACCCGTCCAGACGCCGCGGGATCGAAGTCCGCGGCTCCCCCGTCGACTCCGCCACCGTTCGCGGTGGTGGAGTTCCGGAGTCGACGGGTGCGTGTTCGGAGTTCGAACTATCACGTCTAGATTAGACGCGATAGTTCAAACTCCGAGAAGTCGAACGCTACCCGTTGACCCGGCCGGTAAGTATGGACTTACCCTTAGATTTGAAAGTAATGTAAGCAGGTCTAACTTAGGAAAAATACAAGGAAGAGATCTTTGGAGAAGATAAAAATTGTATCTACAGCAATTATTGTTATATTTACCAATAGTTACCATGCTGTGATATCAGAGGTACCAGAGTTTTTTCTTACTTTAGATGAGATTCTGATAACATTACTCATATTGAATAGTACTTTATTCCGCAAGCAGCCCCATCAGTTTCAATGGGACTTCTGGAGGAGTAAAGTTAATACCCAATGTGTTCAAGAGTATCAGAAGAACCTGGTCCATTTTCATCTCTCACATTCCATGGTCTGGCAACATGTTGACTTTTTAATTGCTATCACAGTAGTCATTTTCCTAACCATAGCAATATTTTAACTTCCTTACAGGCTGTTCTTTAGGAGTTGGAGACTTCTTTTGAACTTACACTAGGAAATTTTAGAATCCTGTGTCAAACCTTTTTATTTGAAATGATTATTGTTGCTGATTTACCTGTAACAAATCTATCAATGTATCAATGCCAAGCTTATTATCATGGTTTATATAACAGATCTTTGGTTCACCTATACATAACACTTTAAAGCATCTTAGAAATGTCCTGCCAACTAGCTTGCTTAACTAAGTAAATATTTTGGTGCTTTATTATATGTTTGTTTCCCTAGATAAATATTTGTATTAATTTTGGGGATCTGGTCATTTAAAAAAAAGTATAGCTTGTTTTTGTTTGGTTGGTTTTTATTGAAGAGAATCAGAAATAAAAATACATTGAGTTTCTTCACTGAAGAATTCTAAATGGGGTTAGGAAAGCCTGGACACTAGAAAAACAAAACCCACACCTCCAAAACAGGCTCCAAGTTTGATCCTGCAAAGCTCTGAGCACTTTGACCCTGATCCAATAAGCACATGAGCACATTTTAATTTTTAAGCTGGTTAGTGTTTCCATTGACTTTAACGGAATTACTCACATGCTCAAGTGCTTTGCTGAATTGGAATAAGTATTCAACACCTCGCCGAATTGTGCTCTAAATCCTGATTTAGCTAGAAGAACTGTAAAAGTCTAATATATTTGAACAAGATCATAGAATTGTAGAAATACAGAACTGGAAGGGACTTCAATAGGTCATCTAGTCCAGTTCTTTGCACTGAGGCAGGACAAAATATTATCTACACCTTCCTTGACAGGTGTTTGCCTAACCTGTTGTCATAGGTTTCACCCCCACTTAGAGCTGTTGGGTTCCAAAATGGGGACCTGCATTGGTTTCCCTAAACTAAAATCCTAGTTTAGATCTGGTAAAAGCTGCCACCACCCAATAATATACGTGTATTGGGACACAGTCCTTCCCCAAACTTCCCCTGGGGAACACAGATTCAGTCTCCCTGAATCTCTATACACAGGGAAGCAGCCCACTTCCCCCCTCCCTCTCTCCTAGCCACTCTGGAGAGATTCACACCGATTCAACCCTGTGAATCAACCTCAGGAGGAACTCACTCTTCCCCCCTCCCCTTCCCTTGAATCTCCACAAGAGAAGGAATTAACCAAGTCCAAAGAAAAGAATTTATTAAAGAAAGAAAAAAGTACACTATCTCTGTATTACCAAGATGCAAAAATACAGGGTCTAAACTTATCAATCTCTGGAGAGAATCCCCCCTCCTTTCTTTCTCAGTAAAAGTAATAACAGTACAGAATTAAAGAAATTCTATAGCAAAACACAGAATTGCAAATACAGAAATAAAAGTATAAGAATACTAGTTCCTTGCTAATACTCACTAGCTTGAATAGAAGAATTTATTGCAGAAACCTGGGAGGACTTGATTAAGATGTCTGGACTCTCTTAACTCCCAAGAGAGACTCTCTAAAAAACAAAAGAACAGAAAAAAAAACTTCCCTCCACAGGGATTTGAAAATATCTTGTCCCTGACTGGTCCTCTGGTCAGGTGTCCACAGGTACTGCTTGTTAACCCTTTACAGGTAGAAAAAAAAACCTTAACCCTTAACTAACTGTTTATGACACGCCCCCCAAATCGCCAACAGTGGGAACCACTGGCGGTGATTTCCTCCTAGAACTGGAAAATAAACAGATTACTGAAACACATGCAGTATTACATATACTACTAAGCATGTAAACAATGAGATTTGTTACATTTCAAGAACACTTTTTAACCACTTGATTTTGGGAAACTTTCACAAGAGAGTGCATCAGCAACTTTGTTGGAAGCTCCTGAAATGTGTTGAATTTCAAAATCAAAGTCTTGGAGAGCTAAACTCCATCGGAGAAGTTTTTTGTTGTTTCCCTTGTTAGTATGAAGCCACTTTAGCGCAGCATGGTCAGTTTGTAGCTGGAACCGCCGTCCCCAAATGTATGGGCGTAGCTTTTCCAGGGCATACACAATGGCGTAACATTCTTTTTCAGTGATGGACCAGCGGCTTTCCCTCTCAGACAGTTTCTTGCTGAGAAACACGACAGGATGGAAGTTGTGATCCGGATCCGGATCCAAACCTCCAGTGATGAAGATTCAACAATTTCCCTAGGTAATTTGTTCCAGTGCTTAACTACCCTTACAGTTGAGGAAAAAATTCCTAATGTCTAACCTAAATCTCCCGGGGGGGAGGCAAGTGGGGCAATTTGCCCCAGGCCCCGGGCCCCGCAGGGTCCCCATGAGACCTGGTCCAGCGGCGGTCTGGGTCTTCAGCGGCATTTCGGTGCCGAGGGGCCCTTCAGTGCTGCTGAAGACGCGGAGCAACTGAAGGGCCCCCCACTGCCAAAATGCCGCCGAAGACCCGGACTGCCACCGGGTGAGTACAAGCGCCGCAGCTCCCCTGCTTTGCCCCAGGCCCCCTGAATACTCTGGGCGGTCCTGAATTTAAACCCATGCTGCAATTTAAGCCCATTCCTTCTTGTCCTATCCTCAATGGTTAAGGAGAACAATTTATCACCTTCCTCTTTATAACAATCTTTTGCACACTTGAAGACTATCATATCCCTCCTCAATATTCTCTTCTCCAGACTAAACAAACCCATTTTTTCAATCTTTCCTCATAGGTCATGTTTTCTAGACCTTCAATCATTTTGTTTGTCTCCTCTGGACTTTCTCCAGTTTGTCCACATCTTTCCTGAAGTGCAGTATCCAGAACTGGACACAATTCTCCAGTTGAGGCCTTTTCAGCATGGAGTAGAGTGGAAGAATTACTTCTTGTGTTTTGCTTATAACACCCCTGCTAATACATCCCAGAATGGTGTTTGCTTTTTTTGCAACAGTGTTGACTCATAGCTAGCTTGTGATCAATTATAACCCCCGGATCCTTTTCTGCAGTACTCCCTCATTCCTAGGCAGTCATTTCCCCATTTTGTATTTGTGTGCATGATTGATTATTCCTCTAAGTGGAGTACTTTGCATTTGTCCTTGTTGAGTTTCATCCTCTATAATTCAGACAATTTTTTCATCTTGCCAAGATCATTTTGAATTATAATCCTGTCTTCCAAGTGTGATAAACTCAGGACAGACAGTTGCAAGGGGGGGGGGGGGTAGGAGTCAGTCCCAGAGGGTTAAAAGGCCCTCCTCCTTATCAACTGAGAGACAACTACAGGTCAATCAGGTTCAGCTGAGAAAGGGTTACCAAGGTAGCAAATTAGAATCAGCTGAGGGGGAGCTACCTGAAGGTAATTAGGACCAGGTGATTCCAACTTGGGGCTGCCTGAGACCTTTTTAAACCCCTTCCTGGGAGGAAGGAGGGAGGGAAGCAGGGAGCAGGGAGCAGGAGCAGGAGCAGGAGCAGGAGCAGGAGCAGGAGCAGGAGCAGGAGCAGCAGCAGCAAGCCTCCCCAGGAGGAGCAGTAGTACGCTCTCCCACAAGGCAGGAAAAAGACTTACTTTAAATAAGGCTGGTGGGAAGACAGGGAACAGACTTCCCCTGAGTCCTAAGGGGGACTTCAATTACCCAAGCCTGTCTCCCTAGGGCTAAAAACAGCAGAGGCTGGGGAGACTGAGAAGGTACTTTGCCACACAAGACCCAGGAATCTGTCCTGAGTCCAGTTTTATTCAATATCTTCATAAATGAGTTGGATAATGGCATACAGAGTTTGCAGATGATTCCAACCTGGGAGAGACTGCAAGTTCCTCTCCTAGGTTGGAATCATCCGCAAACTCTGTATGCCATTATCCAACTCATTTATGAAGATATTGAACAAAACCGGACTCAAAACAGATTTCTGTGGAATCTCGCTTGATATACCCTTCCAGCTCAATTGTGACCCACTCATAACTATGGTTTTCCAGCCAGTTGTGCAGCAACTTAGAGTAGGTTCATCTCTAGGCTATATTTCTCTAGTTTATTTATGAGACGGTCACATGAGACAGTAAGATGCAGCTGTTCAGTTTGTACAGACCTGCCCTGCCTCTCCCAAATGTATGTGATTTACCCAGATATTGGAATGGGTCTGAGGCCAAGATTTTTAAAGGTATTTAGGCATTGCTACATTCAATGAGACTAAATCTCACTTTCAAAGGGATTTAGGCATTCAACTGTTGATGGGATTTTGGCTCCTAAATACCTAAATCCCATTTGAAAATGAGATTTAGGCTCTTAAATCTGTTAGGCTTTGCAATGCTGAGTGCAGCAATGCCTAAATACCTTTAAAATACGGGCTTGAATGCTTCCCTCCCAGCTGTTACATATGGATGCTGATCACGTATCAGATTGAGTATAATTAACTGAAAATGTGTCTAATTATGAAAGCAATCATTTTTGTTTTGCATTTTTACAGCACCTAGTGCAATGTCATCCTGATCCACCACTATGGCTCCTAAATGTTACCATAATATAAATAGTAAATAATACAAATGTTCAATATTAGGTTGCTGTCCTTTTTATTCTTTCCCCAAAACCTAGATATCTTGAAACACTAGCTTACATTATAGATCAGTGGTGGGCAACCTGTGGACAGTCAGGATAATCCGCTGGCAGTCCATGAGACAGTTTGTTTACATTGACCATCTGCAGGCACAGCCGCCCGCAACTCCCAGTGGCCGCGGTTCACCATTCCCAGCCAATGGGAGCTGCGGGAAGTGGCGGCCAGCATGTCCCTGCAGCCCGTGCTGCTTTCCTGCAGCTCCCATTGGCCAAGAACGGTGAACTGCGGCCACTGGGAGCTGCGGGCGGCTGTACCTGCGGATGATCAATGTAAACAAACTGTCTCAGCCCACCAGGGGATTACCCTGACGGGTTGTGTGCAGCCGCGGGTTGCCCACCACTGTCATAGATTAACATTCTTTCAAGCACTTTTAAACAACAAAACCATTTTTAAAGTAGTCAAATGGGGAAAAAGTAGAAAGCACACATTTTTTTTGGTGTATGTTTCATGATATAAAAGGGACACATTTTTTTAACATGTTTTCAAAACAACAACAACAACAACAAAACTCACCTCACTCCAGGGATAACAGTTTCCCTGCCAAATTTTACAGCTTAGTAATAAACACCTGAAAGTAAAGAACTAGAATGGAAATGCTGACACTACTGAAACTTATAGTGTCATAGCCTGTGCTGTTATAATACCTAGTGTGCATCTTTCTAAAAGAAATAAACTCCTGAAGATTATGAAAGTAAACATAAAATATATATTGGCTGGAAAACTTTATAGAGTAAGTTTGCCACGTTGATACCAGGGCCCAAATCTTCAGCTGATGTAAATCGGAATAGCTCCATTGAAGTCAATGGATGTGTGCTTATTTAAATCAGCTGAGGATCTGTTCCAAGAAATCTGAACAACAAGAACCAAAGTTGGTACCATATGTTGATTGAAAATGTAAATATGATTAACCATTATAATTTATAAGACCCCCATAAAATAGACTTCCCCTCATACAGCCTGTGACAAGGTGTATCTACCCCATACTGGCCAAGCTAAGATTGACCACACAATGTGGGCTGAAGAGGCCACACCCCCTTAACCAGCTGGGCATGCTCCAACTGGAGATAGGATACAAAAGGGAGCAGCTCAGCTGAGTTGGGGCTGACTGAGGAGGAAAGCATATGCACGCTGCAGCTTCTGCCAGGGAGTTTGTAGCCTGATCTATAAATTAAATTATATTGTTTACTTATCAGCAAAGGGTCTTGTGGCACCTTATAGACTAACAGACGTTTTGGATCATGAGCTTTCGTGGGTGAATACCCACTTCGTCGGATGCATGTCATGGTATTCACCCACGAAAGCTCATGCTCCAAAACATCTGTTAGTCTATAAAGTGCCACAAGACTTTTTGCTGCTTTTACAGATCCAGACTAACATGGCTACCCCTCTGATTGTTTACTTACGAATCCCCAATCATCACTTTGAGGGTTGACAGGTTCTTGTCCCAAGATCAGGCCCAGTATTATTCAAATTATGATATAGTTGGGAACCCTGTGCACAGTTGTAACACTATACACTATACACACTATAGAAACTCTTCTATATTTACAACTAGTTTATCAATATATTTAGCACAGTCGCAAACACTCAACTCAGTAAGGTAGATAGAGATACTACAGAATATACATCTGCACATCCATATACTCACACCATCTCCTGTAGAACAACCTGAAATATTAGCCATTATCTTCCTCATCACCATCACCTTCCCCTTTATCACCAGTGGCCATCATTCTGGTACCTCTCAAGGGCTACATCTCCTTCCCCTACCGCCCTTAGGCTGGGATGCAACTTTTATAATATGTTACACTTATGCCACTATGTTTGATGCATATTCAGTAGGGGATTTTCCCCTTTTCTTTATGTACTAATTTGGTGTGTCCTTCTCCTATAAGTTAGTATAGCAATGATCTCAACTTATTATCATATAAGTCAATTCGTTACCATGGCTCCCTTGTGGTTAGATATCTGCGGATGTAGTTCATGTTCCTGTTACATACATCAGTTCATTGCCATGACACTCTTGTGGTTGGATCATGTATCTGTGGTCAGCAATTCCCCTTAAACACTATTTTCAGCTCCCCAATACTTGGGGTTTCCTTTGTGCTGTTTATCTGCTCAAAGTTCACAGGCCTCAAGCCTTTTGCTAACTTTGCTAATGTCTTACAGGACACAGGCCTGTAGGTTCCTTGCATTACTGCCGAATATAATGGAAAGCAGTGAATATGACAGAGGCAAGCTAGCCTTTTGGGCTACTAGTTGCTGGAGTTCTGGACAGTGGAGGCTGAACAGGCTGAATTGATGGTGAACCCCCCAGCCAACTCTGGGGATGGAGGGCTGCCACCTCCAGAGGAACTGATGGAGCAGGAAACAAGGGTAGGAAGTGGCCCAGGGAATGTGACTATTGGACCGGGAAACTAAATCTAAGTCAAGGATTACTGGTTTCCCAGGGCCCTGTGTCAGGACCTGGTGGAGTAGGATGGGCCCAGGTCCCCCTATCCTGACCTGCACCTACTGCTGGGTGCAGGCACTGCCCATGAGGTCGGGCACAACTGCCCAGAGGGCAGCTTTAAGGACTTGGGCTGTAAGGCTGTGCTACCTAGAAGCTAGGGAAGCCCTATTGACTCTAGCCATTAGAGCCTGTTGCCATGCAGACAGGTGACAGTCCTAGTGACTTTTGCCACCGGAGCTGCTGGTTCCCAATTTTTGTTTTCCTTGACCCAACATCCCATGATGGGGTGTATCTAACTCTGACACAGCCTGCCAACTTTTTTATGTTGGCTGACTCTTTTTATTTAAGATTTTTGATATACACAGAGTATTAAATGCAGAGGTGTGGACCACAAAACGTCAGATTCTAGCATACCAGGGTACATCTTGATCAAAATGGACTCTTGAGTTGCTAACAAGGAGAGGAGTCCTTTGCTGGCTTCTTCAATGACATGAGTGCAATATGCCATACATTGCTTTAACTCCTATTACTTTCTTTGGAACCATGACAGAGCTCAAGCTCAACAGAGGAGTTATATGATAGTTAGGAGTTATGCGCAGTGTGAAATTTTTAGAAAAGATTGTTTAGGACTGTATGATTTTTCAGATTATCTAGAAGTTAGTTTCAGGAAAAGAGAGTCAGTGCATTTAGATTGTAGGGTAACTAAGGTATTGTTTAAGGTACCATGAAACACCATCACTACTCTTAAATCTAGCTCTAGATACAGTGTTAATTAGTGGTTGCTTGCAGAACATGAACTTTTGCTCCAAGTTCATTCTAGGGTTGTTGGGTTTTTTTTTTGTTTTTTTTAAAACACACTGGCCACATTCGTAAGATGCCTTTGACATGGTTTACCTTGGGGGTCTTTTAAAAATGCTTAGTGGTTTTATTCATTACTGTGTTCACCTGATTTGGGCAGCTAACAGGCTTGGTTAGTATGTTTTATAGCTAGCTAATGTGTATATGCAGTTGAACAATTAGATTAATTATGGAATCCTATAATGCCCTTTTATAGGATGGATGTTCTTAATAATTGTTTATACACCAGCTTAAATCCCAAATAATCCAAAAGTGCTTTGCAGACAGTAGCCAAAATTTCCAAAGGTAGTTGCCTAAAAATTAGCACAAAAATCTATATTTAGGCACCTAAAATTAAATAGTCTAATTACTGATGAGACAGTGCTGTTCTCATTGATGTCAATGGCAGCTGCATGTATTTAGCATATCAAATGGACATTTCTTTTAGGTGCCTAAATAGGGCTTTACATGCCCTGCTTTAGGCACTGAAGCTTGAAAAGTGCTCTGTGTGTACTAAGATCACTTCACCTCTCATGGGTGGGGGGAATGCACTGGGAGTTATACTATACTTTTTTAGAAGATGAAATGAAGAATGGCTTACCTAATTGAAGAGACAAGAGGAATGTCAGTAAGTATCATGGAGTCAGTTGATTTGTAGTTTTTGCCTCTGCTAAGCTGATAATCAGTTCTGCTGTATCATTTGCAGCACTCTTTCTATAATTTGATTGTCAACGTGTTGCTATTCTGCTTGGCTAATGTATACAACTGGTGGTCACAGCTACCTGAGATCCGCATCTTTAGTAAAGTGAGGCAACTAGTGCAATTGGTAGCACACTTTCCCTTGTCAGTTTTGTTCATGGAAGTTTTGTTATTATTACAATATGTTGATAACTGCCAAGACTTTGAATTTAACTTCTGAACAAGCAACAGATATTGCATCTGTGGTTAGGTCATTATTCTGGAACTTTTTTTTAAAAAAAAAGCCTGATTTACACAGTTGCTCAAGAAAAATCAGATAACTTTACATACTATCCTGAAGTTATACTATTAACAAAAAAAATATTAGAAGATATCTTGGCATCATCAGTTATCACTGAGCCAAGATGATGTAATAAACTGGAATAAAACTAATTTATGATTCACAAAGGTCCCAAGTTAGTTTCACAATTATCCTGCAACTATTAAAAGAAAACAGTGAAAGTTCATGTGTTGAAAAATACTCATTAGAAAGAAGTTGGAGGATCAGACGTTAAGGATCAAAAATATAGACCAGATCTTCATCTGGTGTAAACTGACATAGCTCCATTAATTTCATCTGAGCTGAGGATCTGGCCTTATTACTAGAGTTCTAGCTGTGTACAGCTTTGTATTGCAATTTCATATCCATTTTATTTTTTGTAAGTTGTCATTGCAGTGCTACGCAAAAAATATATTAAGGGCCAGATTGTACCCTGGCTGAACGGCTGTAAAGGGGTGCAAAGGATAGAAGACCCCAGTCCAGCCTTTCTGGGTCTGGGCAGGGATGGATTTAGGTGCAGACAACCCAGGCGACTGCCTGGGGTGTTGGGATTGGGAGCGGTGCTGGGCTTGCAGATTTAGAGATCTCAGTGTGCAAATGTATCATCTTATATGACAGAGATAAGTCATGCATGCAAACTGTGCATCAAACGTTTTGAAATGGGCGACAAATACAATAAAAAATAAGATATTCCAAATATTAACAAATGGTGTGGGGGTAGGGTGCCAAAGATGCTCCTCGCCTGGGGCACCATTTGGTCTGGGGCTGGCCCTGGGCCTGGGGAGGACATAAGAGGTGATACTGTGCACATGCTTCTCCCTGCTACTTGCAAGCAGATGTGCAAGGATAGATGAGGAGGGACTGGAGTCTTGGCTCTACACCCATTACAATGACCAGTGAAACTAGCACAGGGAAGGGGGTTTAGTAATCTGTTTACTGACGTTAAAGTCCAGATTACTACCCTCTGGAGCTAGGGGGCAACATTCAGAGAGCAAAAATTCCTTCACTTAGACAGGGCATATGGATAACTGCAATCTGCTTTCAAGGAAGAATTTGCATTTTACATCATAATGTTGATTCTTAAATTGAAACATTGAAAATCAATGTCTGTTTTTTAAGCACTTGTCATATACAAATTGGATCACTGAAAATAAAGGGCCAGATTGTGGCTCGTCATCCTCTGCATGCTCTGAGTATCCATGTTATTTAGTGTAGTATTAGAAAACTCAGCTGTTAAGTGCTTTGGTACTTAGAAAAGCTACAGGAAAACCATCAATTTGGTACTACACAACTTATAATACAGTCCATAGGCCAGAAGGGACCAATGTGACCATCTAGTTTGGCTGCCTATATAACACAAACCGTAGAACTTCCCCAAAATAATTCCTAGAACGTATCTTTTAGAAAACCACCCAATCTTGATTTAAAAATTGTCAGTGATGGAGAATCCACCATGACCTTTGGTAAATTGTTTCCATAGTTAATTACTCACTGTTAAAAATGTATACTTTATTTCCAGTCTGAATTTGTCTAGCTTCAACGTCAAGCCATTGGATCGTGTTCTAACTTTCTCTGCTAGATTGAAGAGCTCATTAAATATTTATTCCCCATGTAGGTACAGTAGAACCTCAGAGTTATGAACACCAAAGTTATGAACTGACCAGTCAACTACACACCTCATTTGGAACCAGAAGTATGCAATCAATAGCAGCAGAGAAATTAAAGCAAATACAATACAGTACATTAAATGTAAACTACTAAAAATAAAGGGAAAGTTTTTAAAAGAAGATTGGACAAGGTAAGGAAACTGTTTCTGTACTATTTTGTTTTAAATTAAGATGTTAAAAGCAGCATTTTTCTTCTGCATAATAAAGTTTCAAAGTCAATGTTCAATTGTAAACTTTTGAAAGAACAACCATAACATTTTGTTCACAGTTATGAACATTTCAATCTCCTTTGGGTTTGTAACTCTGAGATTCTACTGTGCTTATAGTCTGTAATTAAGTCACCTCTTAACCTTCTCTTTGTTAAACTACATAGATTGATAGACTCAAGGAGCTCACTATAAGACATGTTTTCTGATCCTTTAATCATTCTCCTGGCTCTTCTCTGAACCCTGCATCTCTTCAGGAGCAATTGTCCTGTACGGCTCAGTTGACTTTTCTTACATCTAGGCATAGCCTCTTCTCTTGCTGGAGCCTGTCAGGATTTAGTCACTCTTCTCTCTTTCCCTCTTGCATTCTGAAGGAATTCAATCTATTTGCTGTTCAGTAGGTTTATTGGAAACTGACTGTTCTTCCTGGCTCAGCTCCACTCGTTTGCAATTACTCAGTTGCTCTTGTTCAGTACACCCTCTCCCCCCTGGCCCCAGGAGTTTCCAAACAAAGCATATTTATAAACCCCCAGGAATCGTTTAATCAAGAATTAAATATTTACTGTTTTCCTGTTCATTGCTAACCATAGCTCAGATTTCTCACTCCACTTCTCTAAAGTGAAATGAGCCAAAACCTGTGGACCAGGACCGGGGACGTGCAGAAGAGAGGGAGAAAGTTCTAGAGCATGGTCTCCTATACTTCCAACTTCAAAGCAGCCTTTCTGTGGAAGTTTCAGGCATAGGATGGAGAAATCTAGATTTAATGGGTTGGAAAAAGGCAGGGTGTGAGGGAAAAGGACATTCTCTGTAGCATCATTCTCCTCAAATTCACTGAGGAAACCAGGGCATGATAATACTGACTGAATCATTAGTATTTTGCACGGGTTCCACCTCCAACTGTGAACCTCACCACTGAGGCCGTGTGTAGGTTCATTGGCAGCATACAGCAGCATCCTTTATGAGCCACAGCCTTCATGGTCACAACCAGCATCTGTCAGGAGAAATGCTGCTAGAAGAGAATGCAGGAGGTTGGGAGAAGCCGAAGGCAGAGCAAAGGCAAAGATTTCATACAAATGGCCCTGACCTCTGGCAGATTCCCAAAGATCAAGGGGGTTCTATGGATGAAATCTCTACCATTATCTTGTTTCTGGGGGAGAAGGGTGCAGAGGGGAGAGAACACATTGAGACTGCTTTTACACTAGTGTAATTCCATTGACTCCCGTGGAGATACTTCAGAGTTATATTAGTGTGGGGAGAGAATCAGGCCCCAATTGTCTCACCAAACCCCTACAATTTAAGGAACCGTTTTATCTCTGTTTTACAGATAGTGAGAGTGGAGCTTTCCAAAGGCCACCGTGCAAGTAAATGGCAGGGCCAAGAATAGAATTTATGAGTCTCAGCTTTCATGTACCTGCTCCGACCATTAAATACCCTGCAAATATTGTACCCTGGGCTCGTAGTGTCTCTAAATATGTGGAACCACAATAAAATGTATAGTGATGCTGAAGTCAGTGGAGCTGTGCCAGACCTATACTTTCAGCATGTGATGTTAATATATGGCTAAATTCTACCCTCTGTTTCACCAGTGCCACTCATCTCATTTCAGTTTATTTACCTAACTCATGGAGGTGTGAGTCTTAATTAGTATCTTGCACATTGCTATATTATGCTGATTAAATTTATGCTGTAGCTTTAATTGCATTGCCTCCAGGCTTCTTGTGTAAGCACATTAGCCCCACGTACCTCTAGGTCAAAACTGAAAAGGGAGAATCTTGGTTTTAGACTTTGATTAACAAAGACACAGGAGCAACATTTTTCTCCTTTTCAAATATAAAATGTGGACTAACATACACTGAATGTCATTCTGAGGAAAGTTGATCAGATAGTCACAAATATTTGCTTGACTACAAATTTCAGATTTGCAGTGGCAGCATTCATACCCTTCGTGTTTACTTTCCATAAATATTCTAGTGAACAATGTCAATGGAAAAAGAATTTTTAAGTGAATTCACTAAAAGCAAATTTCAGTCATGAAATTCTAATATTTGCTCTGGAAACCTGATATTAAGAGTTATGTTCATCTATTCATGGAACAGAAACAGTCCTCAGTCACCACTCAGATATCTCAATGACCTTCCCATGAATCATCATGACAATTATCATTGACTAATTAAAAATAATATAGTTCTGAGTAACAATTTGTTTGCAGATAAGGATAAAATCTGACAAATTATTTAGTAAAAATGATTCACTCAGCACTACTTCTGAGTTGAGTGAGGCAAATATGTACTCATAACATGAATGACCATTTTTTTTAAACCAAAATTATTCAATACATTTGTGTATATTTTACATTTCAGAAAAGGCTGATATTTTTCTATTCCAACAAATACTTTAAATGGCTAAATAATTAAAAACAAAGCAGAGAGTTTAATGATCCTATAGATTATGCACATACCATACATATTTACATATACGTATCTCCAGTATAATCACACATATAGTGAACAATGCATACAGCTTACACAACAGGAGTGATTAACATCTCATGCATGTGTAAATCAGGAGGAACGTCAATGAAGTCAGTGCAGTTACACTAGTGTAAAGATGGAGTGAGACCAGAATCAGGGTGTTGAAGTATAAACTGTACAATATAAATACATGTATTTTGAGAAAGATATTAGACCTCCTTATGATTTGGTCAACTGTTAATGAAAAAATATCTACACACACAGTTTAAAAGTTTTATTTCTTTACTAAATGTTACAATGTCAGAAAGTAAGTTGGAAGCAAAATCCAGGAAGCAAGTTCCTGTATTTTTGCACTATAATTACTTTTCCTGTTGCTAAGTTTACTAAATCTTAAGACTGGAGCTTTTGACTTTTTTGTTTCCAGCTATCAAGTGTGAAAATAAACTCTAATTATTCAGAAGTTCTTAAACTTGAAAGTTTAGTTTGGTCACTCTAATCATATAACAATAGTATAAGGAAAGGAGCTGAAACATCTGCTACCGGGATTAGCAGAGTTACCAGGACCTAAAAAAACCTCTTCTATTATGCTGTCACTAATCCAGTTACTATATTCAAGTTCCTTTAGACTTCAATGGATATCTAATGTCTTTGAACTTCAATTATATTTCTAAGAGAACTCTAGAAACCAAGTACAAGTAAAAGAAACCACATGCATGAGCAAACTTAAAAAAGACTGATTGAACTAGAGAACAGTACCCCAGAGATTAAAGTAAAAGGGTCATGCATGCTTGCTGGTTTTATGAAAAAAAAAAATTTTTTTTGGTTTTGAATAAAAATAAAAGGTGATTTTTGTTGACAAAAATGCAACAATTTTGTTTTGAAGAACTGGTTTCACAGCAAAACAACAAAGTTTAGGTGTAAAAATTATGACTTTCACCTAGGACAAGGTGGGAAAATATGATTAATTCTAGTGTACAATTTCACAGTCATTGTCAGGTGTCTAATCCTGTTCTGAATATTAATATACCAATTTTCTCAAAAATATCCCATGGCTTTTGTTTTTTCCTAAGCAGTATGGCAGTCCTCTATGCCCTGGTCAGGGTTTCTCTCTCAGGAAAACAAGCATTCTTCTTCTTTACAACAGTTTTACATTGAAGTCAGTGGAGCTACACCAACGGACTTTTGACTTACATTGGCCTAAGGAGAAGAATTGAACCATAAGAGTTCCAGGTTGCATATATTATTGAGCACATAACAGTAGCTGCTTTCTTTACAATCCCTTCCTTAATCATTTCTTTGTAAATTTTTTGGGGCACCTTTGGTCAAGTTCTTCCTTCACACTGGCACAACCTTACTGATTGCAATAGGGGTTCACTGGCATAAGTGAAGGAAATGTGCAAGGCACTAATCACTACATTTTTGAAGCATTGTGAAGAGTTTAAGTTGTGTCCCTCACTAAAGTCAGTATCAGTTGTATGCAATTAAAACCCATACTTTTTGAAAATTTAGGGATTCCAGAAATTACTTTGTCAAAATAAAATGTGTTAGGAGAAAATTGAAATTAAAATATTAATATGAATACATTGAAAGTCAGAACCCTTGAAGATATGGCCGTATTAAATTACTATTTTTAAAACCAAACATTAATTTAACATGACTGGTTATTTTGAACTGGAAGCACATTTCCTGAGCAACATCTCTGCATACTTTACAGAAAATAAAGAAACCACAGTGAACAAAGAAACCACAACTAATGCACAGAAGTTTTAACAAGAGTTATGACAATTTTTCTAATTTTGTATTTTTCCAATTTTATCCTACATAAAACAATACTCATTAAGGTATGAATGCTGCATAGAAAAATTTGACAAAAGATGACTAAGATTATGCAGTAAGAGTTTACAAATATGATTCTCCTGAAGTTAATCACAGGAGAAAGTAAGGTAGCTCTTGTGCTACTGGAGGGGGACTTCTGACATAGGGCAAGATTCAGCTATGTCACATCAAGGACAGTATAGGTAACCTATGAAAAACCAGAAGGAAGAAGAGGCAGGGTGTGATGATGTCAGAACACAGCTACTAAACATAAAAGCTTTGATTCTATTGTCATTCCCTGCAAATCCCCATGCTCAGATTTATTTCTATCACTTTAATGACAACCCACTTGTATCTTGTCTTAAGATAGGAAGGCCACATCCATCTCTTCTTTTTGCAGTTTAAATCACTATCCTAGGAGCCTCACGTCATGCCCAGCAGAACCATTCCTAGTTGTGTGTGTTCCAGGTGGCAGCTGACATGGTGACCGAACTAGTCACCAGCATTGGTTGGCACTGCAGTGTTTCAGATACACACTGCGTTAGCAATTTGCCCCATCTCACTACTCCTGAGGAGCGGGGCATAGGTATTGTGCTGTGCTAGGCACAATCAACAGTCACCTTTCCTGCTTACCCATAACGTTAGTCTATATCAGTGGTCCCCAACCATTTTGTGGCCAGTAGCACATTCATGTTTTCAGAAGAGTGTGGCGGGCGCCAACAATTTTTCAAGGCTTATTTTGTATTTGTACATTAAATAATACAAAACACATCATATTTAATATTACATAATATATGAATCCAGGGAGAAGCCAGAGAGAAGTGGTGAGGACAGAGAACACCGGCGCCCGCAGCCCCGGAGTACTCTGTCTCCAGCAGGTGTGGGGCCCTGGCTTCTCTCCCCTGCTGGGCACTTGGTGGGTCCCGTACCTGCCGGGAACAGAGAACACCGGTGCCCGCAGCCCCGGAGTTTTCTGTCCCTGGCAGGCGTGGGGTCACAGCTTCTCTCCCCTGCTGGGCACTAGGCGGGCGCACATAAATGCCCCGGCGGGTGCCATGGTGCCCACGGGCACCGTGTTGGGGACCACTGGTCTATATCTTTCCAAAGAAGGAGGACTGTACAACACTTCTCTTAGAAGCTAACCATACTGTTCCTTACCCAGCCTGAGGAGTAGATGCTGAATACTCTCAGCTCTGCTGGTATGTGAGTGAGAGACCCAGACTGAAAATCAAACCTGGGTCACCTGAATGGTGGTAAAGCATCTGATCATAACAAAGATGGTGTACACCTGGCAGGATTTAACCTGTAATCAGTGCAGTAATCAAAGAAGAGGGTGATTTAGTGAAAACATTTTGTGATGCAGAAGTGCTTAGAAGAATTCTGTACAAATTGGAACGTTCAAAGAGATCTCTCTGTGTTTATGAAGAGACACGCCGTGTACTAATCTAGACTTGCAGTGCATGTATCACAACCTGAATGTCAGAATGAGATAGTAGAGAAAATTGAAGAGATTCCTGTAGCTGCCCCACTCCAGCAGAACAGGGGTTAAAAGCAGCCCTGGAGAGGGCTGTGGCTAGGATAAAAGCAGTGAGAGCAGCTGAAGGAGTAGCTGACCACAGATGTGGCCAGCTCAATTAGGGCCCAGCTGGTCCTGATAAGAGGGCTGGGGGCCAGGAGTTGGAAGAGTCTCACTCTAGCCCTGGAGTGCGAAGGGTTGGCTGCCTCGGAGCAGGGTACCTGAAGTGGAGCAGTGCTGGGAAAGGGCAAAGGGAGCTGAGGCGCTCCAGCCTGGTAAACCCCAGGCTGCAGGCCTTGTTGAAGGCCTATGAAAGGTACTGGGGCTGCAGAGGGGCAGCCCAGGGATAGGCAAAGGCAGCAGGTCCTACCCCCTTGCCGGTGATGAGTGGGCAGTATAGACTGCAGTCTGCCCCAGAGAAAGGGGGCTAGATGATGACTGATAGTAGCCACTGAAGCAAGGTGGGCTTAGAGAGTTGGGGGTTCCCCTGGGAGGGGAGACACAGAGCATGGGGTACTGCTGGGGCAGAACCCTAGGGTAAAGGGCACTGGGGTCTGGGAGGGACATGGGGGTGGGGGGGCTGAGGCAGGTGAGACACTTACTGGCAGAGGTCACTCTAAGCTGGAAAAGAGCTAATTCCCAGATGACCAGCAGGAAGTGCCATGCCAGTGAGTGTTTGACCTGTTACATTATCCTGAACACTAAATAGATGTACTGTTCCAAGGGCAGGGCTGGGAAGCTTCTTAGGCAGCAGGCATCCAAGAAGGCCTGGTTTCAGCAGGCAGTTTCCCAGATACTGGCTGGAAGTTTGGCCTTGCCAAGGATCACCTGCCATCCCTGGAAGAGTTGCAGTGGCTGGACCTCTCTGGACCCTTGAATCCGGGGAAGGATCTTACTCAAATACAGGCAAGATGTCTAATACCAGGAGGCAGAGACTGGAACTGCCAGAGGGTGCTCCTTAGCATCTCACGATCTGGACCTGCTGATACCAGGGAGAGGGGAAAAATCAAGCAAGGGCTCAATCAAAACACCATGTTCACCTGCAAGGGGGCATGCTGGGTCAGCCTGGAATGATGACATCTACCCAGGACTGAAATGGTAGGCAGTTATCCTCAGTTTTGCTGTAGGTGTGAAAATGTTCACTTAGTTTTACCCAAGACTTTCTTTTTTGCTAGTGCCAAAGCTCAGGCAGATGTTTTTAATCATCTATCCATGATCACTTCCAAACTTTGTCTCGCTCAGGTTCAGAGCTGGATGTCACATAATTTTGAAATATAATACCTCCAAGCCTAAATTGATGCTGGTTAAAGAGCTAAGTTCTTAGAGCTATGCCCTCTTTTGCAATATCCAGATTGAGAGACATCCAATTAATTATGCTAGTAAAGTGAAATTCACACTTTGGTGGAAGTCCTATACACTATTTATTTACCTATTTTGAGAGCTGAAGTAGTGCTTAAATGGTTTATATTCCTCAAAGTTTTCACACAAACATCTTTTTCTCTTACAGTGAGAGTGGCAAATTTCCTTATCAATGTTGTCTTGGAGTAATTCATGATTTTGCAATTTTTCACTGCAAACAGCTATGCTAACCAGCAAAATAAAAGATGGCTTTGCTGTGCATACATCCTGCACATTATCAGAACTAAGAAACTCAAACTGGGACACTCATAGTCCAAATATAGCAACTCCACCAAGTCAGGCAAAAGGAATTCTTTCTTTTCATAAGCTAGTAGGAATCAGCTAATGTTGGTTTCTGCATATCTAACTGTTGTAGCCTTGTAAACTGTTCGCTAGTAATGCTGTAGTTGTAAAATTCAATGGCCTATGACAGAACACCTGTGAAGGTAATGGTCAAAACATGACCCATAAAAATTCTTCTCATCTTTGAAAGGATGCCCCACAGATGCACTATGAAGCATTTCTTCTGCATGCAGTACACAAACAAGTCCTTTGTAAATATGTAACTGCAATGTTTTCACCACAGTGCAGGAGTTACAACACTAAGCTGGGACTCAATTTAAAAATTTTTTTTTACGAGACCTACATTTTAAATACGCTTATTTGGGAGCAATATGTGTGGTGTAAGCAATTATGAACTATTATCTTTGTTTTCTCTGTACTGAATCTGACTGTACTGACAGTAATTGTTCAGTGTTGCTGCAGCCAGATAAGTAAAATGCACCTTCTGAGCTCTCATAAAGATTTTACTTTTATTCTTTCTTCTTGTTTCAGTGCTTCAGAAATAAAGGTAATTTTAACTGAAAGCATATGGTTGCTCTATTATTCCATACTCAAAAAGCAACAATATTATCTTTTTTGTACTGTATAGAATAGTCTGGCCATTGCACTATGGGAAGGATATTGCTAAGAATGGAAAGATGCTGTGGAAGACAAACAAAGGCTATTTTGCAAATGGATGTGCTGGTGTGGAAACTTACCCTCAATGTAGTGGCCCTCTGACTTCAGTTAATGTGTTTGTTAGCATAAGGGTTACATTAGCTTATCTACTTGCAGACTGAGTTGGAAAGTGAAGTCCATTTAAGCAATGTTCCTTTCAAGCTGATTGCGGGGGAGTAAATCAATGACAGAATTCATGATCTTCCAACAGGTAGCCAATCAAATTATAGCTGTTCATATGAACAGCAATATTGGAAGTGGGAGAAAGTGGTGGTGGAACTGGGTGTGTTAGGAGTGGTTGGGAAAAAGTATACAGCAAGCTATGCAATCAAGCCACGGGAGCTAGCAATGTTTCAGTAGTAGGACAGGTGTGCAGAAGAGAATCAGTGGAGCTACTCCCATTTACACCGGAGGAGGATCTGGACTGGACAGTGGTATACAATGAGTTTTTGAGAAACAATTCTAGTAGCAGAGCAATGAAGTCTGGAAGAGGAAAAGTCAAAGCCAAAAATACACAAAATGTAATGAGAATTATAAAAATGTTTTATTAAACAGTCATTTCTACTGGAAAAAGATATGCTTCTATAAAAGAATATTTCATGAAAAATCTAGAATTGTTTAAAGATGTCCCAAAGTATTTTAGGTAATAGACACACTGGAAAAAAATTAAATGTTGGTTTCCTGGCATTTGAGGTATGATCTTTTTCTTTTTTCAATCTCAACCAGCAAGTATTAGGTACTTTTAAAAAATCAAATACATATTCAATAAATATTTAGAACTGCAAACTATTTGGGCAGAAACAGGGATTCCACACCTGGATTTTCATAATTTATCATTCAGCTAGACCATTTTTGGTAGCTTTAAATTGTCAATCATCATGAATTCTGCGTAGGACATTGGTCAGCTGACAGCTAATGTGCAGCACTGAGGTTTATTAAAATTCCTGTGGTTCACTTAGTCAAAGAGCTTTCTGGCATCACAGAAAATGACACATTATGACTTTCAGTTAGGACCACCATCACTTAAAAACTTTAAATAATAAATGTACACAAAAAAAGGTTGAAAAATTATCTTTAGATAGAAAATAATAAACAAAATATTTTTATACCAGAAACTAACTGTTTTTCTTCACCAGATAATAGGCATCTCACTGGCAATCTTGATCCCTCGCACTCTAACACTGCTAGCAATATCTCATGTCAATGGGGGGGCTCACACACAGCACAAGGTCCGCATCCACTTATATTTAGGGGCACCAGAGCATTGCTGGAAACTAGGCTGACTTCAAAGTTCTACAATATGCTCTCCAGCCATACACAGCCTCACTGAACAAAACCTGCTCAGGAAGCAACCAATCTCCATTTTGAAGAGTGTTTATTTGTTAAATCTATATTAAATTATATGGAAAGCTTGATCTTTCTTTCATACTAGCTCTCTCATAATGTAGCAAGGTGGGGGAGGGATAGCTCAGTGGTTTGAGCATTAGCCCACTAAACCTAGGGTTGCTAGTTCAATCCTTGTGGGGGCTGTTTTTGGGGATTAGTCCTGCTTTGAGCAGGGGGTTGGACTAGATGATCTCTTGAGGTCCCTTCCAACCCTAATAATCTATGAATACTGCTAATAGGCTCTGCTTCTCTCCTTTTCCTCCCTCACAGACCCCACAACTGGCACCAGAGAGTGCATAGGAAGCTGCAAATTCTCTGAGCTGCAAAAACTCACAGACCCTTATTCTTCTCTCCCTTACTCTTGTGTAAATAAGGAGTAATTTCATGGGAATCAGTGGATTCACACTTATCGGTGGTAAGTGAAAGCATACCGTAATTACATCCACAATACACAATAGCTGATCTAGGCCCACTCTCCTTACTTCCAGACCACTCAAAGACTGCAAAAGGGATGGGGATGAAGAGGAAATTGTCCACGGGATCAAAGTTGCAGGGCATAGTTGATCTGTTACAGCTGCAGCTGGAAATTCCCCTGACACTACTACAAAGCAGGGGCAGCTCCAGGCCCCAGCATGCCAAGCGTGTGCTTGGGGTGGCATGCCGCAGGGGGCGCTCTGCCGGCGCCGCAGGGGCGGCAGGCAGGGTGCCTTCGGCGGCATGCCTGTGGAGGGTCCGATGGTCCCGCGGCTCCACCGAAGCCGCGGGACCAGCAGACCCTCCGCAGGCACGCCTGCGGGAGGTCCACCGGAGCCGCGGGACCGGCCGAGCATCCCCCGCGGCATGACACTGTGCTTGGGGCGGTGAAATGTCTAGAGCCGCCCCTGCTACAAAGTTGTAAGATTTCTTTAGTTTGCTCTCAAGCGACACTGGCAGCCACTTATCCCAGCTAATGGACTGCTGAGAGGATTGGGGAATAAAAGGATCCTAAGAGAACATAAGTTGCTGCAGCATGTCAAGCTATCATATATATCCAGATATCCCAGATAAATATTCTAAGGAGATCCTCAGAACAACTCAGCATACTCTCAGAGAAATGTCATCTGCAGCTCTTCCATTCCACTCAAAAGATTGCATAGAGCCAGGAACTCCTCCAGAGTACTTCCATCCCCTCAAAAGGACCATTTGGAGAATTAGGGGCCTAAACAATCATCTTGGATCAGTTGGGAGCCAAATGTGGCTGGATGAAAGCTTCACAATGAAGAAAGAAAGGTCACTTAGGAGTAACTGTGGGTCTTAAAGTAGGTTTTGTTTATAAATATATACTTCTGGGTACGCATACACCCTTGGCACCACTCTGAAAAGCTGTGAGCATTAGGGTCAGCTGCATGGTCCTATATGGGGCTGAATGTTTGATGCTAGGCTACATAAGAACCCTGATTTCCTCAAATCCTTCTCTTACTTAACATTCCAGAGTGAGGATTGAAAAAGTGGGAATGGAGAATGGGATGTGTGGATCTATACAACTTCCTCAAAGAACCCTACAGTTACTGGTAAGTAACCTTTCTTTCTCCTTCAAGTACTTTCTTTATATTATCTCCACTTTTGAGAGATTAACTAATACTAACTCTCAAAGGTATCAGTTAAATAAAGACTGCAGACTGATTGCTTCCCTGGTTGGAAATCAGTTTTAGCTGCCAAGTCAAATAAGTAGTGCTGTGAAAAGATATGAATAGAATGCTAACCTTGTATATCTCTGTAACAGAGACATTTCTGGAATGTGTAGATGCTGGCTTGAACCTCATGGAACGGGTTCTAAGACCTCCAGGGGATGGGAATGCAGCAAGGTCTGAACCACTTTCATTGTTTTTGAGCAGAGATTGTCTTCCTCCTTGGATTTATCTCAATAAATGGGTTCAATGCATCTTAACTAGTACCTAACAGCTCTTTTTGCATCTAAACTAAGAATCTTAGACTCCATTGCTAAAAGTGGAAAATACAGATAAGAGAATAGATTTGTTTAGATTGAATCTCTTTGACTGTTTTAGTAATGAGTCGAGGATGTGGGCTTTTAACCTCCTTATCCTCATGGGACACTATACAAAGAGGGTCAACAATTGGAGCTTGGATTTCACTGACTGTCATTCCTTATTAGGCGTGCAGTCTTCACAGATTGATGGCATAATAAACAATCTCAGAAAAGTTCAGACAGGGAGTATATTAACTTGGTAAAAACTAAATTCAAGTCCCCAAAAGATTATGGTTCACCTGTGGAAAGACTGTCCTTTTCCTCCTCTGCAGCTCTTGATAGTCTACTTCATTGCAAATAAGTCTATCTGAGGTATTCCCCACATGGTAGAAATTGCTTTACTCACTGTGTCCTTCAGTGATCATCCATGCTGGAAACTGCAATACCTGTCTATTATCTTCCAAAACATTGTCCTTCCTTGGAAGATGGACAACTAAAGATTTGCTAAAAAGAAGGTCAACCACTTCCAAAACTTAATCGTTTCCTGCCTCACAAGATTGGACAGCATCCCACTCTGCCAACCAATGCAATAAATGCAAGGGTTGAATTGGAAAAACAATAGTAGTGGTAAGTCTTAAACTCCTCTCACAAACAGAGCTCCACCCATCTGAGACATTATTCACAGTAAATCTTCATAATATGATTGTACCACTCTTTTCTCTTTGCCCACCATTGTCTACCTCTTCAATATCACAGCAGGTTAGCACATAATTTGTTTGAAGGATGTTGCGAAGCACCGCAGCAATAGAGCTCAATAGGGGCAGCCTCTATCCCAGTCTCTTCCCACAGGGACAGAGAGAATTTTGGTGCTTCCAGATGGACCAGATATTCCAAAGGGATTGTGGGTGGAGCCATGGCACCCTTTTCATACTCTCAGGAAGAATGAAATAGGCACAATGGAGAGCACGCTTTATAGACTGAAAAAGTACCCACCACTGAACACATATGTGCCTGCCAGGACTCTGCAACCCACATATGTCTAAGAACTGCCAATGATGTAATGACCTCTATGGCCTGGCTCCCCAGCATGATTTATCTAAATGTTATGATAAATCCCTAGATATGAGATATGCACAAATATTTTACTGAAGCCATTGTTGTCAGTTTGTTGGCATTTTTGGAACTTAAAAATGGAAATTGTTTTGTTAAATTTAGTAAAAAACAAAGCAACAACCTCCTCCTGCCCCCCCACCCCTCTCACACATGTTCCCCTGGATGAGAAGCTGCATGCTAACATCCACCCTGAGTGGATTTTTATGGACAAGTTACAAGTCCTTGAAAATACATTTGTATAATGGAAATATAAGTGCTGATAGAATTTTAAAGAGAATTAATGCCCTAAGTAGGGACTTGAAAGATTTTACAATGCTTCCAAGGTGCTGTCTTCAAGGCTGCTTTTCCATGGCAGCTCTTCTTTTTAGCTTTCTTCAGTTTTAATTTGCACCTTGCTTTGGGTGATAGCCTTTTACTACCTCAGCAGTTGTACAGTTTTAGGAGCATTGCAATCTGCCTGGCAGAGAACAGATAAACACACATTCATTTTGGGATGATGGGGAATTTAGCGGGTTTTAACTCCTTAGGTTACCTTCCCAAAGACAGTGTCTAAGGAGCAAACTCCATAGGACAGAGCACATCTGTACAGCAGCTTGTGTATTGGCAGGTTGGTCATCCAACAGAGCGGGACAACTGTGTTGCCAGATGCAAACATCTGTATAGAAAGTTTAAAGCCGTTTTGCCGAAGACAAATAGCACTGAAGATTTCACTTTTGAAATCCCAGTATTCTGAGAAACAGCATCTCACTCTTTATCCCACTGTGGTAGCTGCATTTAGCTGGGGTTCAACCTCATTATGGGTCTGAACAACTGATGCCTCAGAGGACACTTGTCTATGGAATTTAATAGTGTCAACTGTTAGAATGAACCAAAATCTTGCCACTTTAAGAACACCATGCAAGACTCATTTCTCTGAACAAGACTTCTCCTAAAATCTAGTGAAATGTATTTCCTTGGCAACTTGGTACTTAGATACATATTATATCTAGGTGGCTTCTTGCTATCTTTTATCTGTTGCACAGAGGATGTGATCTCTGTTAGTTTTTCTTGAGGAAACTGATACAGTGATATACTTCTAAAAGCAGTTCCTTCCCCTGAGTGCTGGATTTTGCATTTGTATCTCTGTGTCAACTGACACATAAAAATCACACATAGACAGACAGACGAAAGTTCCTTTTTTTCTTGACTACATATTTAAGGAAGCTCCTTTGCATTGTTGATTTCACCTAATACTTGGCAAATATTGTGCTCATGAAATGTACTCATATATGCCAGCTTCTGGTATTAATTGGGATAAACTCTGACTTTTAGGTAAACCTGTCCCCATACAGCAATCTTTGAGCACTGAAGCATTAGGTGTCTTTTACAGGATACCAGTGTCCTGGACAGGCAAGTTTCCTCTAGTTACTCAAATCAATTCTTGTTCAACTTTTTGGAGCTCAATATGCATGTTTCTAAGATCAGACTTGATCTTCTCTGAATGCGTTTAACTTCTGTCAACTTCAGTAGGAGTTACACACTCATACTTATACAAGAATGGATCCTTTATGGTGTGCATTCCCATAACTCCAGTTAGCAGGGCTAAAATAAAAACTTCTTGTCTCCTTAGTTGTAATCTTCGAGAGTCACCATCAACTAAAAATCACACTTTTGTCTGATTTTTTTACCTAGTATCACTGTAAGTAAAACCTAAGCTTATTATAATTTTCTCTATTTTAATTTGTTATATGTATGCATTTGACAGTGCTTTGTGTCTTGCCAATTTTACTGCTTTTTCTGATAGTCATTTGCAGTGTTGTAGCCATATTGGTCCCAGGATATGGGAGAGACAAGGTAGGTGAGGTAATATCTTTTATTGGACCAACTTCTGTTGGTGGAGAGTTCAAGCTTTTGAACTATAGAGAGTTCTTCTTCAGGTCTGGGGAAAGAAGCAGAGTGTCTGAGCTAAATACAATTGGGACACATTGTTAAGCAGAAGGAGGTAATGCATGTTGGAGGAGGTCACTTGAAATGAAGTGGACAATTGGTGATTAGATTATTATGTGAACAAGTTATAGTCAGTCCATTGGCTGTGTTGTTTACATTGTCAGGAGGACTATGGGGCAGATATATTACCTGAAATTATGTATAATTTTAATTAGCTATTTTTTAAGAAAACTGATTCCTTTAACTTTTAGATATGGCGGTTTTTAAGTAGATAAAGAGTCGGGTGGCACAATAGATTATTTTTTCAGATTTTTATATTTGTTACAGCAGGGTTGTTGCAAGCAGTGATTACACTGCCTTGAAACAGAACCACTTGGAGGAGCTAGCTTGTTATATCAACTACACCACTTCTAAGGCCATGTCTACACTTACTGGGAATCGACACTGCTGTGATGGATGCAGAGGGGGTCGATTTCTTGTGTCTAGCAATGACCCCTAAATCAAGGCAGAGCCACTCTGCAGTCAACTCTGGTACTCCACCGGAACGAGAGCAGTAACCTAAGTCGACGGGAGAGCATTTCCTGTCAACCCAGCACAGTGTAGACACCGCAATAGGTTGACCTAAGTTACGTCGACTCCAGCTATGTTATTCAGGCAGCTGGAGTAGCTTAACTTGGGTCGGCTTACCACGGTAGTGTAGACAAGACCTAAGACGTGAGCATTCAGCATAGAATCATAGAATATCAGGGTTGGAAGGGCTCACAGGAGCTCATCTAGTCCAACCCCCTGCTCAAAGCAGGACCAATCCCCAACTAAATCATCCCAGCCATGGCTTTGTCAAGCCTGACTTTAAAAACCTCTAAGGAAGGAGATTCCACCACCTCCCTAGGTAACCCATTCCACTGCTTCACCACCCTCCAGTGAAAAAGTTTTTCCTAATTGAAGGACATAAATCCACACCGTGTAGAGGTCGAGCATAGGAGTTTATTACATACAGCACTGGCAGAGTATCACCTTGCTTATTAGGCTCAGAGACACTGTCAATCAATTGATTACAATGGAATATATAGATTATATGGGTGGGGGAAAGTGATGGGGTAGGCAGTTCCACACCCCAGGATAGGTTTTGCAGCAAGACAAGATAGCACAGTAGCCAATGGTTAACAGGTTACAAAATGTCTCCACCCATGGTCTCAAGTTAGCAAGTTAACATTTAATTAATATTTTTATAAAATGTTGTTAGTATAAAATATATATATTGAATTCTGATTTGGGGTCCATAGGAATGGAGCAACTCCTTTGATTGTCCAACAGGTACATTCCTAGAGGTTAAAGCAAAGAAACAGTGAAAGCATATGGCAATAAAGATTGTCTTTGTGTCTTAAGGCAGACATTGGTCCCTTGGAAGGGGAGGTGGGAGGATGCCATATCTTATACTGATATGTGCCAACTTTTCATAAACTCAAGGTTGGATCTGGGGGAAAAACGTCTCCCTACAGAAGAAACTAACACAATAGGAACAGGGATTCTTTGTTCAATTTGCAACTCTGAATAAGACACAGTTATTTAGTTCTTAGCTCCAACACCTGGCAATTTGCTGACTAGTCTTATTTTAGCAAAACAAGAGTATCTGTTTACCCCAGCTTTCTCTTAGCTGCTAGGCCTTTGGTCTCTTGACCAAACTCTGGACTTTGGGTCTGGAAAAGAGCTGGAACAATCCATATATCAGGTAGTTATATAAAACGCACATGGATTTTAACCCTTCACTAATATCCAACCTAAACCTCCCCACTGCAACTTGAGACCATTACTCCTTGTTCTGTCATTTGCTACCACTGAGAACAGTCTAAATCCATCCTCTTTGGAACCCCCTTTCAGGTAGTTGAAAGCAACTATCAAATCCACCCTCATTCTTCTCTTCTGCAGACTAAACAATCCCAGTTCCCTCAGCCTCTCCTCGTAAGTCATGTGCCCCAACCCCCAAAACATTTTTGTTGCCTTCCGCTGGATTCTTTCCAATTTTTCCACATCCTTCTTTTAGCGTGGGGCCCAAAACTGGACACAGTACTCCAGATGAGGACTCATCAATGCCGAATAGAGGGGAATGATCACGTCCCTCGATCTGCTGGCAATGCTCCAATGTATACAGCCCAAAATGCCATTAGCCTTCTTGGCAACAAGGGCACACTGTTGACTCATATCCAGCTTCTCATCCACTGTAACTCCTAGGTCCTTTTCTGCAGAACTGCTGACTAGGCACTCAGTCCCTAGTCTGTAGCAGTTCATGGGATTCTTCCATCCTAAGTGCAGGACTGCACTTGTCCTTGTTGAACCTCCTCAGATTTATTTTGGCCCAATCCTCTAATTTGTCTAGATCCCTCTGTATCCTATCCCTACCCTCCAACGTATCTACCACTCCTCCCAGTTTAGGCAACAAAGAATCCTGTGGCACCTTATAGACTAACAGACGTTCTGCAGCATGAGCTTCACTTGCATCTGAAGAAGTGGGTATTCACCCACGAAAGCTCATGCTGCAGAACGTCTGTTAGTCTATAAGGTGCCACAGGATTCTTTGTTGCTTTTACAGATCCAGACTAACACGGCTACCCCTCTGATACTTACCTCCCAGTTTAGTGTCATCAGCAAACTTGCTGAGGATGCAATCCACACCATCCTCCAGATCATTAATGAGCATATACCTCAACAATTAAATGAGAAACAGAGACCTCATTCACATTAGACAATTGCTTTTTCTATTTTTCATTTCCTGAGGCTTGTATTTCATTGCTGGACTCTCACATTTGAATGCACTGGTTACAAATGTGAGATGAATGCTGTAATTTGATAAATCATAGAAACTTTGTCTGGTTAGGAAATATAAAAAAGAGACATTTTTTTTAAAGAAATGCAGTTTAAAAAGCAACTCAAGACTTGTGAAAATACATGGTGTGAAATCTTGGCCTCACTGACGTTAATGAGTGTTTTGCCATTGACTTTACTGAAGCCAGGATTTCAGTCATGGTGGTTATAAGTGCAATTTTATTTTCAGAGCATTGGTGAGAAATAAAAATGCTTGGAATATTGTCACATAGTTGAAATCCAACATCTCTCTACTAGGAGAATATGTAAACTTCATAATAATAATACCAGTCTGATATGGATGTCACCCTGCTCAAACTTGTGGTCTTGTAATCTGCTGTTTGGGAGGAGGAGTTTTCTGAAGGTCCTCAGCCTCTAGGACTTAGCAGTTTTATTCTGCATATTATTATTGTGATAATGAAGAAAAGATATGCTGTGACCATATGTTGCTTTCATCCTTTGGAGTATCACTTATTAAGCATGAATGTAGCCCATTCCAAATTGGTTCATAAAGGCCCATGAGTGGCATGGCAAATCAAAGGTGGGTACACACTGGTTGGGTCCATTATAAGAGACTGTAAAAGCAACAAAGAATCCTGTGGCACCTTATAGACTAACAGACGTTCTGCAGCATGAGCTATCGTGGGTGAATACCCACTTCGTCAGATGCAAGATGCAAGATGACTTGCATCTGACGAAGTGGGTATTCACCCACGATAGCTCATGCTGCAGAACGTCTGTTAGTCTATAAGGTGCCACAGGATTCTTTGTTGCTTTTACAGATCCAGACTAACACGGCTACCCCTCTGATATAAGAGACTGGTGTCTGATGTCAACTACAGACCATTCTTCATGCCACATCAACATCGTAGAGAAATCTGGCATAAGTTAGCAGCCCTCAGACTGCTCTGATTTATGTGGGGGATTGCCCTTTGCACTTGTGTAAATGACTATACAAAGTAAAACTTGTGATGCTAGCAGACCAGGTGCCTGCTCTTGCCAAGACTTTAGGCCTCAGCTGAGCAATGACAAATTCATTACTGGAAACCAGTCTGTTTCACCTGTGTGTTAGTATGGTTAAGATATGTTTAGGCTTTACAAAATGCTTTAACCTTACTTATAATATCTTTATGTAACTATAGCACCCTGGTGGCCAAGAAGGAGTCTGCTTTGCAGGCAGCTCTGGCCAAGAAAAGACACAAGCAGGAATGAATCAGGAAAACTTTCTTCCACCCCAGATGCACCTGTTCTAAACCCCCAGAGTAAAGACACACACACACTGGAATAGTACAATGAATATCATCATCATCATATTCTTATTACACATCGGGCGTTTAGGGCAGCGATGAAGCTCCTCCACTCCTATTTGTTTCTGGCAAGTCTTTCAATGGTTCTCCAGCTGTGCCCCAGGTTTTTCAGCTCAGCTTCCACAGATCTTTGCCATGTTGTTTTTTGGGCAGCCTTGTTTTCGCTTGCCTTCAGGTGTCCATCTTATTGCTACTCTGGTGATGGAATCAGTTTCCATCCAAAGCACATGACTGATCCATCTCCAACACCTCCTGGCAATGATGGTGCTCAGATCCTCTTGGCTGCACTGTGTCAATAGATTGTAAGTTGTATGGACTGAAGACAATTTGGATATGTCATACTTTCTCATTCCCCAGCATTCTGCACTATAAAGTAGTGTTGAAAGTACATATCTCTGATAAATCTTGAGTTTGGTTTTGGTGTTGTATTTTGATGATTTCCAGACTGTATGTAAGCTCCTGAAGGTGTTCCTGGCTTTATTGATTCTGTTCCAGATGTCCTGGCTTGTTCCACCATCCTGGCTGATGGTGCTGCCCAAGTATGTCAATGTTTCTACATTGTCGAGAACATAATCCTCTATCCCTACTGGTGATGGTGAGGCAATATTAAAGGTCATGATATCTGTCTTATTGCGGTTGATTTTCAGTCCAATTTTCTGGCTGAATATGTTGAGTCGATTGTTTTTTCTTGTATATGGTGTTGGGTATGTGATAGGAGAGCGACATCTGCGAAGTCCAGGTCTTCAAGGGATGAGAAGAGTGTCCGTTTAATGCCTCATGGCATGTCTTCTGTTGTACGCTGCATTACCCAGTCAATGGCAATGTTGAAGAGGATTGCAGACATGACACACCCCAACGTACTCCTGTTTTGACTTCAAAACTGAGCTCATTGTGATCAACAATGCATGTAAAGTTGAAATAGAAGCTTTTGATGACATTGATTATATGGAAAGGAATTCCATATGCCTGCAGAATGTACCATAGGCTGGTCCTCTGAATGCTATCAAAAATCTTCTCAAAGTCTATGAAATTTATGTAGAATTGCCGTTGCCATTTTAAGCACTGTTCTATTATGTTTCATAGAGTGAAGATCTGGTCTGTGCAGCCATGCCCTTTCTGAAAACCAGCTTGCTCTTTTCTGAGTATGCCATCAACTACCTCTGATATACGCAGGGCTATGATCTTACACAATACTTTGCTTGGCACAGATAAAAGTGTAATACCACACCAGTTATTACAATCACTGAGAGTTCCTTTCTTTGGTATCTTCACTATAACCCCATTGGTCCACTCACCTGGTACTTTTTCCTTTTACTAGACTGATGTAAATAGAGGGGCCAGGATAGATGCTGCTAATTTAGGATTTACCTTGAAGAATTCTGCATTCAAGTTATCCTTGCCAGGAGCTTTCCAGTATTTTAAGGATTTGATGGCTTGGATGATCTCTTCCTTAGTTGGGGCGTCTGTGTTGGTATCAAGATCTTCTTCTGCCTCCTGGATGTTTGCTTCCTCTTTAGGTGGCTCCCTGTTCAGCAATTCTTTGAAATGTTCTGTCCAGCGCATTTCTTTTTCAGTTGTTAGTCAGTGTCCTTGTTTGTTCCTGATGAGAGTGTTTGTTGGTGTCTGCCGTTTCCCACTGATAAGCCCCGTCATTTTGTAGATGGTTCCTTGTTCACCACGAGCAGCTGCATCCTCTGCTTGTGTTGCCAGATGATCAACCTAATGCCATTTGTCTGCTCTCACAAGGCATTTGACCTCCCGGTGTGCCTTGCTATACTGCTCGTGGTATTTGTCCTTTAGCTTCTGGGATTTTGTGTCTAAAACTTTTTTTTTTAGTGCTCGTCTGGTTTCTATGGTGTTCCATGTGCTAGGTGTAATCCATTCCTTCCTTCTTTTCTGCCTACAGCCTAGACAGGCTTCACTGCTCTGTTTATAAACTCCTGTTACTTTGTCTCACTTCTTGTTGATCTCATCTGCATTTCCCTCCCCAAATGAATACAGGAGAGGGAAATAGTTATTTACAGAGGGATGAATGGAGAAAAACAACAGGTGGGAATATATGGGGAGCAGTAAGACAGGGTTACATCAACACAAGGCCCCACAGGCCCAGTGGTACCATAATATGAAAGGGCAGACACTGAGCGCTGCATCTGCACACAGAGTTCAGGAGGCCTGAGCACAGTTCCAGTCCAGTGGTGAGTCCTGGGTGCTCCTGGTCGTCTTTAGCACTGTCGCAACCCTATACATAGTTATGGTTCTGTATGGCCAATTGTCGGTCCACGGCCATCTTGTTCTGCTAAAAGGACAAGGCAGCCTCGATCTTGGACCAGGTTCTTGTGCCACAGGAGAGGGCAGAGACCTAATTATGCCCAGCAACACCTGTCGTGTGCAACCCTGAGGTGCGGTGTGCAACATTCTAGTGCTGTGTGCATTTTCCCGCTCTTTTTGGCCTGGTCATCTAGGGGTCAGACTAGTGCCTTGTGCAGAGATGCCAGTGTGCCGTGTGCAGATCCTGTTGGCATGGGGGGCAACAGTTCAGAGCCTGGAGGGTGTAGGAACCAGGGACCAATCAGATGCTGACACGAGTGAGTGAGACCCTTTGAATAAAACTAGGTTTCCCCCAAAAATTTTTGTGGAGTATCCGCGTGTCAGCTGAAGGGCCTGATCAACCTTTCAGCCAGGGTCTCCTCCCGGTATAGCTAGCTCGTGTCGTGTCGTTTTGGATTCGTTATTGCTTTGGATTTATCGTTTTGGATCTATTTCCATCAGCTCGTCATGCTTCTGGTGTCTGCCCTGCTGGTCAGCTGCGCCCTGGAGTGCGGTATTTGCTTTCTAATTTCTGACAGTTTGCTTACCTAGCTTCCCCTCTTTTTCCCCCTCCCTAACTCGGTACCAAGTGTATACAGTATATGAGAGTTGAATTATTGAGCTCATAATTGCACAGGTTAGTTTGTATAGTTGTTCTGGGTTTTAGTAGATAGTTAACTATAGACTGTTTTAAGTTGTGTGAGTTACTGCTCTGTCTTTGTCTGGAGTGCTTGGTGCTAGGTGCTGTCTCCACCTGAGGATTAGCTGACCAAGGGGTTTCTGTCCCCACGGTCTGTGTGAGTGGAACCTGCACAATCGCAGCCGCACCACACTCTGGGTAAAACCCTTAGTGTGAAAGCAAGGGCGGTTGAGGCAGTGGCCTGTGGGTCTCTTTTCTGTGTTGCACCGGGCACCGCTCTGACGAACCCGATTTCCTCCTTGTGTAATTGGTGTGTCTGCCTACTCAGTGTGAAGCAGTGAGCAGTATAGATTTGTACTGTTAATGATTTTTGGGTGTGTTTGTATTGTTTAATAACATCCCAGCTAAGAATTGCCCCCCTCCTCGGCCAACGTTGTAACTATCCCCCCAATAAACGCAGCCACTTGGCTTTAAACTTAATTCTGGTCCAGCCTGGTTTTTCCTCTCCCAATACAAAGCTTATCGAACTGCAATCGGTTTCGGACAAGCACCAGTGAACTTTCTCCAACAAACCTCTCCATGCCCTCTTCTGCCACTCTCTGCAAACCCACTCAGAGCGACCACCTCCCCACTTAGCTGGCTACAGCTTCCCTCTTTATTCCCAGTGCAAGGTCACAAGCCCCAGTACCCATGGCCCCATACAGCTCTGGGCAGCAGTGATCCTGGGTGCAGCTCCAGTTTGTTCTTCTGGGATTCCACCCTGGCACAGTGCTCCTCCTGGCTCCTCTCCTGGGGCATCCCCAATCGTCCGCTCTGTTCCTCCCAGGCACTGGGCAGGTTCTTGGCTGCTTCACTATGGCCATGTCTACATAATGTTGACATTGGCAACTTAGCAACTTTGTCACTAGATTTAGTGATGTTTTGATTTCCATAGCAAGAAAATAAGTATCAAAGTGACCAGTGACAAATCTAGAGACTTTCACTGCCAATTACAGTGACATTCAGAAAAAGAAGTCACCAATATGCATAGTCACAAGCAGCTCAGTAGCGTTAATAAAATCCATTCCATGCTCTTCTTACTACATTTTGTTGCACACCAAGTTAATGTCATTATGTCTCAACTGACCATGTCCTCAGAAGGAATCACATTCCAGGGCTTCTTGGGCTGAGATCACTATAATCTGCAGGCAAAGAAAAGAAGTTTGTGGGGGCTAATTAAATACTTTGCTAAAGCCAGCCACACTTTGGAGAGAGCAGCACATTAGCCAAGGCTTGTTTTTATCCAAATGTGTTCTTTCTTGCTGTTCCATATTAAGTAGTACACCCGGTGATCAGGGAAAGATGGCTAATGAAGCGGGCTGGGCAGGGGAGGCAGGTTAGCCAGTGAGGCAAGCCACATAGATGGAAGGTCAGGTGGGATGAGACAGGGCCATGTGCCCCAAGGGGGTCAGGAGGGGGCACCATGCCTCCAGAAATGAAGCCCTTACTATAGGATCAAACGTGGGACTAGCTTTATTTCAGTTCCCATTTACTCTTTCCCCTGGCTTGGCCTGGGATTAGCTGCCCAGCTGTTTTCAGAAATGAAACCCTGGAAACAGGGGGAAGGGGTCCAGCTAGCAGATTTTTGTTTTTAAATCTACTTTCTTGGCTCCCTGCAGTGCTGAGCTCAGGTCAGGTGAATGCCCTCTTCCCCCTGGTTCTGGACTCTCCCTTTCACTACCCTGTCAGTTCAAATCCAGACTGAAGGCTCAGCTGAAATTAACCAACCTCAGCCAACCAGGGCTGCAATGTACAGAATGCCCTTCCCAAGGAGCAGATGGCTGCAGTTTCCTTCCCAATGAGCAGAGGGCACCCTCCTGATACTGACAGTGTACCGGTGTAGTTGCTTCTGGTGTGCAGCAGAATGTAGTAAGAAGAGCATGGAATGGATTTTATTAACACTACTGAGCTTCTTGTGAATGATTTTGGGATTGTACTCGCCTGCGTGTGTGTGTGTTTATGTGTATATATATATGAGTGTGTATATATGTATGTATAATCTGTTGAATTCTCTGGAAATTTTGTTCGGTGACATTTTTGACTACTTTTGAGTGCTTAAACAACTACATCTAGTGACTTGTCACAGTTTGATGACTTCCTGCTATGTGGAGTTGGCAACACTGTCTACATTACACAGGTAAATTGACATAAGGCAGCTAATGGTGACCAAACTGTGGAGGTGTATACACTGCAAAGCGTCTCCTGCCGATTTAACTCTCCTGTTACGCTGACATAATAAAACCACCTTGACAAGAGGCGTAGCACTTAGGGCGACGTAGTTAAAGTGATGCAGCGTCAGGGTAGACATTGGTGCTTATGTTGCCCTAAGTGGCCTCCGTGCAGTGGTGCAAGTAAGCCAGTAAGGTCAGGTATGCCATACCATTAAGACATTTATTGCCAGTATGCCTTACCCGAAAGATACATTTTCAAGAATAAAATTGTAGACCCGGTGTGGATATAGATTTATACCTGCGGATGCGGATATCCACAGATAGAAATCGGTATCTGGTGAACCATAGAGCTTTCCTGGGAATCGCAACGGTTAAAGGAGCAGAACATGGGGCCACCACTTCCAGGATCCTGGCAAGGAGGAGATGGGGCACGAGAGGGACATGCAGCAGTGCTATGCTAAGATCAAGGAGCTGAAGCTGGCATACAAGAAGGTAAGGGAGGCCAATCATTGGTCTGGTGCATCACCGAAGACATGCCACTTCTACAAGGAGCTGCACACCATCCTCTGCAGAAAGCCTGCCTCCACCACCAAGTAACCCATGGATACTTTCAGGGGACTGGAGACACTGGCTAGCGGAATGAACCCCAAGAAGGATGCAGTGGATGAGAAAATGGAGTTGAAGGAGGATGGGGGACAGGCAACAGGAACATCCCATGGCACAGTGAGGCAAGGCCTCTTTAACTCCAGAGAGGTCTAGCACTCCAGCTCTGGCATGCCTGATGCAGGAGAGGGAAGCTCCGGTAAGTACTCATTGTGCTTTGATACTGCAGGATTACATGAGGTAGTGCTCTGCTTTTTTTAATCAAGGTAGAAGAGAGATTGACATAACCAACACAGGTACAGTTTGTATCTTCTTCTCATTCCCCTTTCTGCAGCTGTGGAAAAGTCTGTTTATGCACACCGGTATGTCCCAGGAATCCTCTATAGAGATCTCTAAGGCCTGGTCTACACTAGGACTTTAAGTCGAATTTAGCAGCGTTAATTCAAACTAACCGCTCAACCGTCCACACCAGGAAGCCATTTAATTCAAACTAGAGGGCTCTTTAGTTCGAATTTGGTACTCCACCCCGACAGGTGGAGTAGCGCTAAATTCGACATGGCTAGCTCGAATTAGGCTAGGTGTGGATGCTAATCGAACTTAGTAGCTCCGGGAGCTATCCCACACTGCACCACTCTGTTGACGCTCTGGACAGCAGTCCGAGCTTGGATGCTCTGACCAGCCACACAGGAAACGACCCGGGAAAATTTGAATTCCTTTTCCTGTCTGGGCACTTTGAATCTGACGTCCTGGTTGGACATCGGGGCGAGCTCCGCAGCACCTGCAACGATGCAGAGCTCTCCAGCAGAGGAGTCCGGGCAATCCAAGAATAGAAAGAGGTCCCCAGCATGGACTGACTGGGAAGTCATGGATCTGATCGCTGTGTGGGGCGAGGAGTCTGTGCTCTCGGAGCTGCGCTCCAACAAGCGGAATGCAAAGACCTTCGAGAAGGTCTCGAAAGCCATGAAAGACAAAGGATACAGCCGGGATGCGATGCAGTGCCGCGTGAAAGTCAAGGACCTGAGACAAGGTTACCAAAAAGTCAGAGCGGCAAACGGACGCTCCGGAGCACAGCCCCAGACATGCCGCTTCTACGAGGCACTGCATGCCATTCTCAGTGGGTCTGCCACCACTGCCCCACCAGTGACCGTGGACTCTGAGGATGGCATAGTGTACCTGGACAGTTCCTCGGCGATGTTCGCCGATGGGGAAGATGAGGAAGGGTTTGTGGAGGACAGCGCAGGCGACAGCGAACACAATACCGCTTGCCCTGACAGCCAGGATCTCTTCATCACCCTCACAGAGATCCCCTACCAACCGTCCCCGCCCGTTAACCCGGACTCAGAATCAGGGGAAGGATCAGGCGGTAAGTGCTATAAACATGGAAACATTTATTTTTTAAAAAACAGGTATAGAAAAAATAGAAATACTATATAAAAAATTTTCAATGTCAAACTATATAAAAAGTAGGTCCACACATATAGGGATTGAACAATAATCCTCTTCGGACAGTTCAACAAAGCTCTCAGAGAGCTGCTCGAAAAGCCTCCGCAGGAGGTTCCTGGGGAGAGGTGCCTTATTTGGTGCTCCGTGGAAGCACACTCTTCCGCGCCAGGCCATCCTAATGTAAAGGGGAATCATCGCCTCCACAAGCATGGCAGCATATGGTCCTGGTCTGTGCAGGGCTTCTCTTAGCATCCGCTCTCTCTGACTCCGAGTGACCCGCCTCAGGGTAATGTCGTTCTGGAAGTGCTGCATCTAATTAGGGCAATTAGTGTACTGTTACTATTGTGAATGGTAGACTTTTACTTTGCATAAGAATGACCCTCGCTTAACAGCCACGTGTTGGAGGCCACAGAGGAAAAGCATACAGTGATCTTTCCCGTGCACTGCCGGGAGGGGCTGGAAAAGGCTCAGACTTTATGCTTTCCAGATTGCCTTTAGCGGGAGGGCACAGCTATCCATTAACTGTTAAGCAGACTCTACTGTAAGGCTTACCAGGACTGGCTGCTAGACGGATTCAGCTGTCCCTCCCCGCTTGGCATCTCTCCTGTGCAAGACCGCAACCACTGAAAGCGTATTCCGAAATCTCGAACTTGTCCTGAGATCTCGTGAGACTAGGTGCCCTGTATGGTCTTGTTCACAGAAACTGACTAGACTGTGTTCACTGTTCGCAAACATGTATCTGTTCAAGGAAATCACTTACTTTTTCCCATCACACAGCTTCGGCTCTTTCCCGGACTGCCCCGTCATCCACCTCGCAGAGGCTGGCTAACATTAGGCGGCGAAAAAAAAAGACTAGGGACGAGATGTTCGCGGAACTGATGGCCTGCTCCACAGCCGAGGCGGCAGAGCAGAGCCAGTGGAGGGAGACCCTATGTCAGCAGCATCGCACACACATCGAACGGGAGGATAGGTGGCGGCAGGAAGACCAGCAGGCGACTCAAACGCTGCTTGGGCTAATGAGGGAGCAAACGGACACGCTCCGGCGCCTTGTAGATGTTCTGCAGGACCGCAGGCAGGAGGAGAGAGCCCCCCTGCACTGTATCTGCAACCGCCCTCCAACGCCAAGAAGTCCTGTCCCCCTCTCACCCAAAATTACAAGAAGGAGGGGCGGTAGGGGCCGTGAGAACTGTCACTGCACCACAGCTGAGCGCTAATGTACCACACACCTCTGACGCTATAAATTTGTAGAAGCGCTTCCCTTACAGGATCACCCAGTCCCAAATCAAAGTTTCAACCCCCCACTGTGTATAACATTATTAAAAGCGGTTTGCTGTTATTCCCTGTTTCCTTCATGTTTTTCGTGTAAGAAGACTTTGTGTGTGTGTGGGGGGGATTTTTAATTGCACTGGATAGCCTACATTACCAGGGTACAGACTTGGGGGCAGGGTCAACTGCAGGGCACACACAGACTGCAGTCACTAGGCACCAGGGTCAGTCTGTGTGGTGTATGCTGCCCCGGTTCATTCGGTGATGTGTACGCTTGTCCAGGGTCCTAGCGCCTGCCATCCCCGAATGTTAAGGCAGGCTGCCCTTACCATGCACTTCCACCGTAGCCACGAGCCTCTCCGCTGCCCTGAGCCCCAACAAGAGCCCTCATCCACGGACAGATACTCACCCTTCCCCCAGACCCCTCACCCCTTCCTACGCCCAAACCCACAGCCCACAGCCGTCATCCAAACCCCTATCCAAAGACGGCACCCCTCGCCCCTTCCTGCAAACCCACCCCTTTCTGCAAACCCACCCCTTCATGCACAACCACCTGCAACCGTCCCCCACCCCAGAGACCTATGTAGGAGCAGGAGGCTGTCATTCCTCTATTGTACAAGCGGTCTGTACATCAGTGCACACCGTACCCAGCACAGTATGCGTCCATGTTTCAACCCCTGAACAGAAATGCAAAGTAAAAGAAAGATTTATTAACAATTACTGTTCCGTTTAATTTGTTTTAAAACGTGTTTTGGAAGTGGGGGAAACTTGGAGAACGGGGTATGTAACCGCAGATCTCACTCAACACATAGAGACACAGGCCCAGGATCAGCTTCTCTTAAAATCAAGTGGAGAGTCATAGGTTACCCTGCTCTCCGAGGAAACTTGCTTTCAAAGCCTCCTGGATACACAGCACTTCCCGCTGGGATATTCTTTCGGCACGGGTGTCTGGCTGAGCGTAAACAGCAGCCAGGCGATTTGCCTCAACCTCCCATCCGGCCAAAAAGGTCTCGCCCTTGCTCTCACAGAGATTGTGGAGCACACAGCAAGCAGCAATAACTACGGGGATATTCTTTTCGCTGATGTCCGAGCGAGTCAGTAAGCTCCGCCACCTCCCCTTAAGACGTCCGAAAGCACACTCCACCACCATTCTGCACTTGCTCAGCCGGTAGTTGAAGAGTTCCTTCTCACTGTCCAAGGCGCCTGTATAGGGCTTCATGAGCCAGGGCATTAGCGGGTAGGCTGGGTCCCCGAGGATCACTGTAGGCATCTGCACATCCCCAACCGTTATTTTGTGGTCCGGGAAGAAAGTTCCTGCCTGGAGGCGTCTAAACAGACCAGAGTTCCTGAACACACGCGCGTCATGAACCTTGCCTGCCCACCTGACGAAGATGTTGGTAAAACGTCCCCTATGGTCCACCAGTGCTTGCAGCACCATTGAAAAGTAGCCCTTTCGGTTAATATACTGGCTGGCCTGGTGGGCTGGTGCCAGGATAGGGATGTGAGTCCCATCTATAGCCCCACCGCAGTTTGGGAATCCCATCGCGGCGAAGCCATCTATGACGACCTGGACGTTTCCGAGAGTCACTACCTTTGAGAGCAGTTGCTCAACGATTGCGTGGGCTACTTGAATCACAGCAACCCCCACGGTAGATTTGCCCACGCCAAAGTGGTTCGCTACTGACCGGTAGCTGTCTGGCGTTGCAAGTTTCCAGAGGGCTATGGCCACTCGCTTCTGCACACTCAGGGCTGCTCGCATCCGTGTGTCCTGGCGCTTCAGGGCAGGGGACAGCAAGTCACAGAGTTCAAGGAAACTGCCCTTACGCGTCCTGAAGTTTCGCAGCCACTCTGTTTCATCCCAGACCTGCAGCACTATGCGGTCCCACCAGTCCGTGCTTGTTTCCCGGGCCCAGAATCGCCGTTCCACACCATGAACGTGACCCATTGCCACCATGATCTCCACTGCGCGGCGTACCCTGCTTTGTGAGAAGTCTGCGCCACTCTCCTCACCGCGCTGCCGGAGCCTCCTCGCCCGATTTCTCAGCAGCTGACTGTGGAAGAGGTGGACGATAAGGTGCGAGGAGTTGACAACGGCCATAAGTGCAGCGATGATCGCAGCGGGCTCCATGCTCGCAGTGCTGTGGCGTCCGCGCTGTAACCGACCAGAAAAGGGCGCGAACAGATTTCCCGCCGGCGCTTTCATGGAGGGAGGGCGTGATTGACGGTTCGATGACGACAGTTACCCAAAACCACCCTCGACACATTTTTCCCCCCAGCAGGCATTGCGAGCTCTACCCAGCATTCCAATGGGCAGCGGGGACTGCGGGAACTGTGGGATAGCTTCCCACAGTGCACCGCTTCAATCGACGGCCCGTTAATGTGGACTCAGAAATTCGAATTAGTGTATTTACTGTGGATACACAAATTCGACTTCATAAGGTCGAATCCACAAATTCGACTTAAGTAGATTCGAAATAGTCTTGTAGTGTAGACAAGGCCTAAGAAACTTTCCTGGAGGTGCTCTGTAATCCTCTGCTGAAGGTTTCTTAGGAGGGCTGCCTTATTTCTTCCCTCCTGGTACGAAACTTTTCTGCACCAATCAGCAATTATTTCTGCAGGCACCATAGCAGCACAGAGGTGAGCAGCATAAGGACCTAGTCTGCAGTTGCACTCATGCAGCACCAGCACCCTTGCATTAGGAGAGAGATATCAGCTACTATCACCCCTGCCTGTGGAAAATGGAGCCAGTATTCAGAATAGTGCTCCTAGGCACTGGTAGAGATAACCATCCCACCCTTTGTCACATCTTGCCCCTTCCCCCCTGGACTGAGCTCACAATGACTGGGGCTCTCACTGGGCTGTGTGTCAAGGAAAAGTGAGAAAGTGATGTCTCTAACTTGTTTGGATCAAGGCTGTGAGTGCCTTCCCAATAGTTTCTTTAGCTTCTGCAGATGTGTCCTGGAGGGTCTCCTCCTGCACACTGTCTGAGTGGCTCCATCTGATAAGAAAACGAAACAGGAGGAGTAAGGAAGAAATGTTCTGGGAGGTTCTGCAATCCTCTGATGCTTTGGATTGTGAGTACAGAGTATGGAGAGAGGCTATCAATGAGAGACTGGGAATGGAGAGCCAGGATAGGAAACAGGGGCAGGAATGGAAGATACAGATACTCCAGAACCAAACAGACATACTGATCACAGCAGGCTGATATTACCACGGGAATATTTTCCTCGCATGTTCCCAGCCCATCACAATACCCCATGCACTCCATCCCAAGGTACATGTTTCACAATGACAGCTGGACATACACCCAGCTTGGAGATCTTCATTGGCAAATGTTCTCTTGATTTTCATGTCCCTTGCAGAACATAGTAATGTTTGCATTGGTGTTTAATAAAATGTACATATAGAAAGAAAAGGCATCTTTATTTGTCTTCTACATATGGTGGTTGCTGTTGAAATTCATACACAGTGTTAATTGGTGTATTTGCATTGTAAAATTAATGCACACACAGTAATCATTACAAGATTGATACTTCGATGCAATAAAACAATGCTTGGCTCAATGCATTACAGAAACCCACATTACTGAGGCTCATTGTCAAAATGCTCCTTTAAGGCCTCCCTGATTCGAATAGTTTCCCATTGAGCCTCTCTGGCAGCCCTGGTATCTGGCTGCTCAAAAGCAGCAGCCAGCTGATCCACCTCAGTGCTCCAGCCCTGCGGAAACGTCTCCCCCTTCGCTTCACAAATGTTATGCAGATCACAGCAGGCTGCTATTACCATGGGAATATTTTCCTCATTGAGGTCTAACCTGCCAAAAAGGTGGCACCAGCTACCCTTTAAGCAGCCAACGGCACATTCAATAGTTACTCTGTACTTGCTGACCCTGTTGTTGAAGCGATCCTTGCTACAGTCAAGGTTGCTGGTGAGCCATGGGAGCAAGGGGTAAACTGGGTCTCCAAGGATCACTACTGGCATTTCCACATCCCCAATTGGAATCTTCTGGTGTGGAAAGAAAGTTCCTGCCTGCAGCTTTCAGTACAGGTCAGTGTTCCTGAAGATGCGTGCATCATGCACCTTCCCTGACCACCCTGTGTTGGTTTGGGTGAAATGACCTGGGTAATCCACCAGTGCTTGCAATACCATTGAAGAGTAGTCCTTTCTGTTGATGTACTCCATCACAAGGTACTCTGGGGCCAAAATGGGGATATGCTTGCCATTTATTGTTCCGATGTAGTTAGGGAACCCCATTGCCACAAAGCCATCCAGTATTTTCCGCACATTGCCCAGAGTCACAGTCCTTCATAGCAGGAGGCAATTAATGGCCCTGCACACATGCATCACTGCAACTTCCATGGTGGACTTCCCCACTCCAAACTGATTCATGACTGACCAGTAGCAGTCTGGAGTTTCCAGCTTCCACACAGTGATTCCCACTTACTTCTCCACCATGAGTGCAGCTCACATTTTGGTGTCCTTGCACCACAGGGCAGAGTGAACTCTGCACACAGTTCCAGAAGGTGGCTTTGTGCATCCAAAAATTCTGCAGCCACTGCTCATCATCCCATACCTACATAATGATGCGATCCTACCCTCATAGGACTGTCTGCTGTATGGAGCTGTTCCATGAATGCCAAGGGAAATCTTGAATTGTTAATGTCCATGGCACACAGCAGGGCAGACAGCATGGTGTCATCAGATTTGAAGCTCATGAAATACTCAAGATAGATACCCACGGTGCACTGCTCTCTCTCTTTATGTAAGAGCACCAACAGTGGACGCATTCTGTTGTCACAGGGAGTTGTGTGTGGAAGGTGCAAAAGTGTTTTAATTACAGTGGTGGTTGAATGTCGATGTAACTCACCATGTTCATGCACAGCACTTCCTGCAATTGTTGCAGGGTTTGTAGAGTGTTGCATGTATCCCACAATTTCCAGCACAGCTTCCAAAGATATATGCATATGTATGTGACATATAATGCATATTTTTGTTCACTGGCAGGATTAATTGTACCACTGCAACTGCACCACTTTCATTTCTTCGTCACAGGAAACTGGTCCTGCAACAGTGCAAGGTGATATAATGGTGCTTAGACTTGCTCGTTTTATAAGCATTATAAGCACGCCAGGGCGTTGCAACAAGCTCAATGTTAGATCTAGTGCGGACAAGCCTTCAGAAACAATGAAGGCACACACCCCTTCCAAGCAGGTGAAAAAGTCATACTTCTATCTGTGCTCACCACCTGGCAGCCTCTGCACAGAATTGTTTAGGAGTCTGTGACACTCCTTCCAGTTCTCAGTGAATCAATCTCTCCCTTCTCCTAAATGTCTTGCCCCAGCTTGGTATCCAGCCCACAACTGAATTCTCAATACAAAGGTGGATATCCTTTGTCTTAGTGCATCTCCATCAATCTCATGGGGGCCTTCCAGACTTATGTAATGTTTGTCTCTCTCCTGGGGATTGTAGTTGTTTGGGGATTATCCCATCCCATATATTCATAGACTCCCTGCCCTTCTCCCTAAATGTACTGTTTTTATTTGGTACAAAACCCAAGCTTGTTACAGGCAGCAATCCAAAGAAGCAACAGAGCTGCTGCCCTGGCAACAAAATTCCTCACCAGCCTCAGTAAAGTGCCATAGCTCCCCTTCCACTGCCTGCATACTAACTCCACCCATCTGCAGGAGGCCCAGAACTTACAAAAAGAAAAGTAATTAAAAAAAACTTTTAAAATTAAAATAATTCCCTTCCCAGTCCCTGTATATGATTGGTCATTCATTTCTCTCTCATTACATTGGCTGGAACATCAGGTTGATAGAATAATTTCTAAAAATCTGAGACTGCCAGGGCCAAACTTGTTAGATATTATCTAATTATGGCACTTTTGGAACTTCAGGGCGCCTGAGTCTACCAAATCCAACTGCATGGAGCAGTGTGGGGGTCATGGACTGGGAAAGGGAAAAGACATCAACACTGAACTGAACAAATACTTCAGGGAACTTTCTTCCACTCTGAATGGAAATGATCTATGAGGAAAAACTGAAAAAACTGGACATGTTTAGTCTAGAGAAAAGATGGCTGAGGGGAGACATAACAATCTTCAAATATATTAATGGCTACTATAAAGAGGATGGTGATCAGTTATTCTTCATGTCCACCAAGGGTATGAGAAGAAGTAATCAGCTTGATTTGCAACAAGGGAGATTTAGGTTAAATATTAGGAAAAAATTTAATGATAAAGATAGATAAGCAATGGAACAGGTTACCCAGGGGTGTTGTGGAATCCCCATCATTAGAGGTTTTTAAGAACTGTTGAGGGAAACATGTAAGAACATAAGAATGGCCATACTAGGTCAGACCAATAGTCCATTTAGCCCAGTATCCTGTCTTCCGACAGTAGCCAATGCCAGGTGCCCCAGAGAGAATGAACAGAACAGATAATCATCAAGTGATCCCTTCCCTGTCGCTCATTCCCAGCTTCTGGCAAACAGAGGCAAAGGACACCAGCCCTGCCCATCCTGGCTAATAGCCATTGATGGCCCTATCCTCCATGAATTTATCTAGTTCTTTTTTGAACCCTGTTATAATCTTGGCCTTCACAACATCCCTTGGCAAAGAGTTCCACAGGTTGACAATGCGCTGTGTGAAGAAACATTTTCCTTTTTTTTTAAACCTGCTGCCTATTAATTTCATTTGGTGACCCCTAGTTCTTGTGTTATAAGAAGGAGTAAATAACACTTCCTTATTTACTTTCTCCACACCAGTAATGACTTATAGACTTCAATCATATCCCCCCTCAGTCGTTTCTTTTCCAAGCTTAAAAGTCCCAGTCTTATTAAATCTTATTAATCTCTTCTCATATGGAAGTTATTCCATATCCCTAATCATTTTTGTTGCCCTTTTCTGAACCTTTTCCAATCCCAGTATATCTTTTTAGAGATGGGGCGACCACATCTGAATGCAGTATTCAAAATGTGGGCGTACCATGGATTTATAGAGAGGCAGTATGATATTTCCCAGGTTATGCAAGACCTGACTTATGCAAATTCACACTTACGGAAAAAGTTTGCTAAGCCAGATATAGGATTTTCACATTGCGGAAATTTTTGCGTAACGTACGGGTATACGTTTCCAACTTACGCAAAATTCAAGTTATGTAAGGCTTTCTGCAATGGAATGATTGCATAAGTTGGGGGGCGTCTGTATTATCTATCCCTTTCTTAATGATTCCCAACATTCTGTTCACTTTTTTGACTGCCGCTCCATATTGAGTGGATGTTTTCAGAGAACTCTCCACAATGACTCCAAGATCTCTTTCTTGAGTGGTAACAGCTAATTTAGACCCCATCATTTTATATGTATAGTTGGGATTATGTTTTCCAATGTGCATTACTTTGCATTTATCAACATTGAATTTCATCTGCCATTTTGTTGCCCAGTCACCAAGTTTTGAGAGATCTTTTGTAGCTCTTCGTAGTCTGCCTGGGACTTAACTACTTTGCGTAGTTTTGTATCATCTGCAAATTTTGCCACCTCACTGTTCACCCTTTTTCCAGATCATTTATAAATATGTTGAATAGGACAGGTCTCTTGGGGGACACCACTATTTACCTCTCTCCATTCTGAAAACTGACCATTTATTCCTACCCTTTGTTTCCTATCTTTTAACCAGTTACCAATCCATGAGAGGACCTTCCCTCTTATCCCATGACAGCTTACTTTGCTTAAGAGCCTTTGGTGAGGGACCTTGTCAAAGGCTTTCTGAAAATCTAAGTACACTATATCCACTGGATTCCCCTTGGTCCACATGCTTGTTGACACCCTCAAAGAATTCTAGTAGATTGGTGAGTCTAGGTAGTCTTAGTCCTGCCTCAGCATGAGGTGGCTTGACTAGATGACTTCTCAAGGTCCCTTCAACTCTACATTTTTATGATTCTATGACGTGAGAAAACCATCTTTCAATATCTCATATTGGAGGATGGATTTTTCAGCACCTTTTCTAATTGCCAGGTCCTCTTTGGCTGTACCAGATCACATCTCACATACCTCTTGACCTCCATGTATATCAAAGATAATATTCTCCCTACCCTTTCATCTAACTCCTGAGCTATAGAAAATACCATAATGCCATAAATTATGGAAACATTGATTTAACATGCTGACCTTGTTTCCTCATGACTTTAGATTTTTTTTACATTTTCATATGAACCTGAGCCATTTATTTAATAATGCTGATATGATTATATGTATGAGTCCAGTTTGGATACGTTTATATAGTCAAAGCATCTGCCAGTTCAATGAAATAACATTTATGTATCAAATTTTCCTACATAATTTCCTTCCCTTAAAACAACAACAAAACTAAGGCTTACAGGGGAGACTGCCTTTATTTAGAAATGTTCATTAACATTAATATTCATGTTTTATATGATGCATATAACCTAACCCAGTATAAAACCAGTTCTTTTGCACAGCTAAGATTTTTGCATGTTCATTACTTCAGCCTACACTAAATCACACAGACATTTAATATATTGTATTGTGTCCCGTGTGGTTTATTTGTAAGGATATTTCAGTATCGTAAATTCAACGTTTACAGTTATGAGCGTCTAATTTTAAACTGGGCCATTAAGACTTTACTGGCTCTAGAGCTTTTTATTGCTGCCTCAAGCAAACTGACCTGCCAGCTTAAGTGTTGTAGCCCTGTGGGTCCCAGGATATTAGACAGACAAGGTGGGTGAAGTAATAACTTTTATTGCTCCAACTTCCCTTGGTAAGAGAGACCAGCTCTGGAGCTTATGAAGAGTGTTTCCCAGACCTGAAGAAGAGCTCTGTGTAAACCAGGTGTTCTTAAACTGCGGGTCAGGATCCCTCAGGGGGTCACGAGCTGTCAGCCTCCACCCCAAACGCCGCTTCCCCTCCAGCATTAATAATGGTGTTAAATATATTAGAAAGTATTTTTCATTTATAAAGGGGATCATGCTCAGAGGCTTGCTGTGTGAAAGTTTGAGAACCACTGGTGTAAACGCCAAAGCTCGTCTCTCACCAACACAAGGTGATTCAATAAAAGATACTGTCTTTCACCCACCTTGTCCCACCAATATAAGGCACTTCTGGTGTGAGACTGGGAAGGGGGTATACAGATACCTCTCTTGCTATGCTCCTGTCAGAGCTTCTTTCCTGGCAGCAGCGGTCACTAAAGACCTGCCAGTGATTTAGGCGACCCTTGATCAAATTCCCTCAGAAAAAAATAAACAGGATTCTGCCTTGAGCTGCGCCCAGGAAAATTGGACCCTAAGGAATGAGCACCGCATCCTGATGAATTGTTCCAATGGGCACCGTGCTGTCCTTAGACCGGAGGCGCAAACTCCTTTGAGGGGAGTAGCCCCGCTGAGAAAGCCAGCCAGTGTCTTGGCTCTGCCCCTCACGTCGGTCCCCACCCCCTCACCCCCAGCTGGAATGGAAGCTGAGGTGGTTTGGCAGCCGCCTGTACACCCATGATTTGTGTTTCCTCGGCAGCTTTTCAAGTCAGCCAGATGCGGGACTAACCGTGCGAGAGGCGGCCCCGCGGCTCTGGGGACAGAAACACGGAAGGGCCACAGCCTGCGGGCGCTGCCTGGCGAGGGGGGCTCGGCGGGGGTCAGGGCAGCAGGGACTGAGCGTGCAGCGGCCCGAAGAGCAGCGCCCCCGGGGAACCCGCGGCCACCGCCGCAGCCTCTGGCGCCCGCTGCTGGGTTTCCTCCTCCCACGGGCGGCGGCTGCTCCAGCTGCCGGGACTGGCCGCGCCGCCCGCTGCCTCTGGCTCAGAAGCGGCCCGGGCAGCAGAGCGGCCGCAGCGCGCAGCGAGGGCTCCCCCGCCGGCCGGCCGGGCCAGGTGAGTGCCCGTCGCCGGGGGCCGGAGGGGAGGCACAGGCGCTCGGTGACGGGCTGTCCAAGGGCTGCGAAGTTGGGAGTCTCCCGCCGGGGTCCGCCCCGAGCGGCTGGGCTGAGGTGGGCGAGGGGGGACTCGCTGGGGATGAAGGGACCTGGCTTCCTCCGTCTTGCCCCGTCCTGTGGCAGGGCAGTGGGGGAAAGCGGGTCCCGCCGGGTGGGCGGCGGAGAAGTACCTGGGGGAAAGTTGCCGGCTCAGGCCGGTGTTTGCAAGAGGAGGAGGCTGGTGCGATGTGTCTGGGGCTGGCCGGGCTGCGGCGGGGGGTCACGTTTAGCAGCCCGGCTCCTAGTCCTAGGTGAACGAGGGAGACGTGCAGCCCCTTCCCGCGGGCAGCAGGCTGGATGTACTGTACCCCTCTTCACCTGAGCTGGGAAAGAGCCCGGCTATTATCCTTGGGGCCAAAGCCCAAGGCGCCTCTTCAGCGTTTCCCTCACTTATTGCCTGGGAAATGTGACTTTTGCCAGGCTAAAGGAAGAGAAACTAAATAAGAGCCCGGGGATCTGGCCCTGAGAAAAGAAAGAAAAAGAAAGTCTGCTGCGAAAGAGGGCTCACAGGTGTAAACACTGACAAAGAGTCCTGTGGCACCTTATAGACTAACAGATGTATTGGAGTATAAGCTTTTGTGGGTGAATACCTGCATGCGTCTGAGGAAGTGGGTATTCACCCATGAAAGCTCATCCTCCAATACGTCTGTTAGTCTATAAGGTGCCACAGGACTCTTTGTCGCTTTTTACAGATCCAGACTAACACGGCTACCCCTCTGGTAAGGTGTAAACACAGCTCTCAACCTGCCAAGGAGCCAGCTTTAAAATATGCCACTTACCCTCCCATAAGAAAAAAACAATCGAAATAGCAAAGGCAGAAAGTGTGGGGCCATTGATCTACCTGAGTTCAGTGGGGTTGCACAAGTGTAAGTACGGACAATGTCTTGCCCATGCCTTCAGTGGGACCAGGACTTGATCCAATAGGCATCACGTTTGGTTTAACCACTGCTCCGGGGTTGTGTTTCTGATATCAGGAATAAGCAGTGAGATGGCAGCAAGTTTCATTATGATGTGGACATAAATATTGGTTTTGAAATGAGTGGCTCCCCATGTAATTGAGCATGTTTGAGAGGCGCTGCTGCAAGGGATTCTTTCTGACTTTCCGTCTAATCAAGAGTGATAAAATGATTAACTTCTCTGAAGTAGCCAGTGTGTTACACAATAGCGCAGTGGTTCTCAACCAGCGGTCCAGGGGCTCCAGTTTCAGGGGGTCCACCAAGCAGGACCAGCGTTAGACTTGCTGCGGCCCAGGACAGAAAGCAGAAGTCACACCACATGGGGCTGAAGCCTGGGGCCTTGAGCCCTGCCACCTGGGCCTGAAGCCAAAGTCTGAGCAACTTAGCTTTGCAGGGGCCCCAGGCAATTACCCTACTTGCTACCCCTTAACGCTGGCCCTGGCTTTTTTATGCAGAAAACCAGTTGTTGTGGCACAAGTGGGCTGTGGAGTTTTTATAGCCTGTATCAGGGAGGCAGCAGGGACGGCTCAGGAAGAAAAAGGTTGAGAACCCCTGCAATAGAGAATGCCTTATTTCTGTAATGTTTTGACTGACAGGTTTTTAATGTTTCGGTAGATCATACTTTTTAATACCTGCATCATGGCCATGTTTCTGTATTAATCACAGTAGGCCAGTTTTGCTCTCAGTTCTACCTGTACTTGCTCATTGTTTTCTATGGGGATGAATGGGTGTAACTGAGAGCTGAATTTAGCCCAGATATTTTGAAAGTCATCTGTGTATGGTGAGTCATTTGATACCCTGAGGGCATTCTATGCCAAATAAATAAATAAATAAAAAATCCTCCACACAGTATTTTAAAATTCTGCAAATTTTATTTGTCAAATAAATCTGGTGGTTCCAGCATGGCATTGGGGAACACAGAACACTGACTGCAAGAGGTGAGAGATCACTGGGCAGCACCCTCCACCCCAGACATGGACTCAGTGATGAGGCTGCACCCAACCCTGACACAGTGCAAGGACCGGGCCTGTCCCAGAAACACCTCAGGGCCCTGCCCCTCTGTGCCAGGTGCACCAGGTGTGGGCAGGCAGGCTCAGCAAGGCAGGATCCAAGTGTGGAAGAGCTTAGTTTTAGGGGATCCAGGTGTGGGTTAAGAGGATTCTGTGTGGGCCAATCTGGGTGCGGGCGGCTCACTGGGGGATCCAGGTGTGGGTGGGTGGGGCTTGTTGGGAGTTCTGGGTACAATGATAATGGGGCTCTGCAGGGGGGATCAGGTGAAGGTGGTTGGGGCTCAGCAGGGTGGAGGGTCTGGGGGCAGGGGCAGCTCTAGACATTTTGCTGCCCCAAGCACGGAGGGTCCGCTGAAGCCACGGGACCAGTGGACCCTCCGCAGGCAAGCCACCGAAGGCACCCTGCCTGCCGCCCTAGCGGCTACTGGCAGAGCGCCCCCTGCAGCTTGCCGCCCCAGGCATGCGCTTGGAGCGCTGGTGCCTGGAGCCGCCCCTGTCTGGGGGAGCAAGAGCTTGGCAGGGGGATATGGGTGTGAGGGGCTCAGTGTGTGGGGAGTCCAGATGCAGCTGGTTGAGGCTTGGTGGGGTGGGGATCTGGGTGTGGGTGGCTTGTTGGGGTTGTCCAGGTGCAGCAGGCGTGGGGCTTGGCGGGGTTCTGAGTGGTGGGGGAAGAGGCTCAGCAGGAGGGTCTGGGTATGAGGGGATCTGGATGCACAGGGGTTGGGTGGATGGGGGAGCAGCTCCCTGTACAGGGATCCTTTCCCCTGCAGCTGAAGAGTGATGGGTGCTGAAAGCGGCAGGGGGTGGGGCCTTTGCAGAGCTTCCTTCAGCTGGGAGAGAAAACTGGGAGTGGGTCTGACCTACCCCCAGATGCCATGCAAAGAAAGAGGAAGTCCCATCCTCCCAGTCCAGCTGGGACTAGCAGCTGAGCCTGGCACAGGGTAGGAGCCACCAGCTAGGTCTTCCCCAGTCCTGCCTACTGCCCCACAGTGATTTATCTCTCTGATGGGTGCCTTGGGCCCCTGAAACATACTGCTGGGGAGGGTCGCATGACTGCTCTTGTGGCTTCCCTTTGCTTCCCCGTCAGAAAGTCATTTTTCTGTGGGGAAGCAAAGAAATTTGTGGGGGACATAAATTCTGTGCATGCCAAGTAGCGCAGAATTCCTCCAGGAGTAAAAATTTGAAACTGTATCTATTGCAGCCTATCCTCTTATGTTGCCTTTCATGAGGAATGATGTGCATGATAATTACTGAAACCATCTTTCCCTGAATTTAGAGAGAAAAGGTGGGTGAAGTACAAATTTTTGAACTTACACTGGTCCTGAAGAAGAGCTTTGTGTATGCTCAAAAGCTTGCCTCTTTCACTGGCAGAAGTTCATCCAATGAAAGACATTACCTCACCCACCTTGTCTCTCTAATATCCTGGGACTAACACGGCTACAACATCACTGCATTTCCCTGATTTTGTCATTTTATTACACTGAATTCAAAGAAAATGTTTCTCTCTTTCATCAGAGACTGTATTTATAACTGGTTTTTATATACAATATTTTTCTTTAACTCTTTTTATAGTGCACAGTTTTACATTCATTGTGTTTTTACAGTTGCTGGCTGCTGTATGTATGGGGATGTTGTTTTGATTTGTGCAAAGAACATTAAACAAAACAATTGTAAATTAATTTCTTAGCTTTCTGTATGTCATCTTGCATATTCTTAAGGTGGCAGATCTGCTTAGATTCCCTTTACTGTTTTTATACCCTAAAATTATGGGCCAAATGCTGCCTGTCTTACTTTTGTCTTTAATGACATCATTGGAACTATCTGCATGAGTAAGGTATGCAGGATTTGGTTCTATGCAAGGTGACACTGGTGGTGTTTTTGTTTGTTTCTTTGTTTAAAATTTTTTGTCAATAAAGAGTTGGAAACAGTCATTGAACTAAACCAAAGATCAGAAACCGCTAACTTTGCCATGTTATAATTCAAATATTACACATTGCTAAGAAAGCACACATATTGTAATTTATGGCTGAAAGTCATTTAAAGAGTGAAACATTTGAAAGTGGTCATATAATTATAAATAATGTGTAAATCAAGTTTGCTTAGCTGTGAATTGGAGCCAATAAAATCTTTTCACATATATGAAGTGGAAGTAAGATTCTAATATTAATATTTTAACTGGCTCTCTATAGGTCAAATGGAACCTGTGAGCAAATTTTTCCTCCTAAGTACATTCCAAATATAATTTCAGGATTTAATATTTAATACCTCAATATATGTGGCTCTGGTTGGGTGAGTGGAATGAAGAAGGGGCTCAATTCCCACTCTTAAATTAATTAGCTTCATTTATGCCACCTATACTGGGGGTTGTGGGGTTGTTGGCAGAACTCCCCTTGAATGCAGTAGTAATTTTGCCTGACTAAGAATAGAATGGCATGAGAGGAAATATAGGAAGAAGAGTTACCTTTAAGTTCTGACAGTTTTAGCATGTATGAGACATGAGTAGTAGCCTCCACACATAAGTTGCTTTTAATATTAAACACCATATTTGAATTATGAATGTTGTATTTTCAGCTGAAAGCTAGACCAGAATGTATTTGAAGGGCAAAATCCTAATAAATAATTTTAATGTATAGAAATATGTCTAAGGGTTTCGCTCTTACCTCAAACACATGAACTCAAAAAATATTGCTTATTTTGTAAAATCAATGTTGTGTACACATCAAGAGATTGATTTTTATAAAATATACAGTAATAAATCTCTTATATGAAATTATATATTAATTCTGTTCATTTGGAAATCAGTCCTGCATTTCTTATGTGCCAAAAATTCCTTCAAAGTAAATTAGAGACAAGGTAGGTGAAGTAATATCTTTTATTGGACCAACTTCTGTTGATGAGAAAGACAAGCTACAACAATTTGAAGTAAATTTAAATTCTGGGTGCTCAAGGAATACAGGATTGATTATATCCTTTGTGCAAAGACCAAGGGACAAATCCTGTTCTTCGTGCTCATGAGCAGTACCACTCATGTGAGTGGCTGATCAGAATTTGCCTCCAAATGTAAAGTAAGGATCCAATTCTGAAATTCTGCAGGACTTTCGTGTGAGTGTAATCTGCATCAGGACTATGGGATCAGGGCTGAGTTTTTCACTCACTCTATATACAATTTGTAGGCATTTAAAAGGTTGAGAGATATTGGACTTTTCATGTGTTTATTTTAGTCCCCACTTCAGGCTTTTCCATACATCTTAATGGTTATGTGAGCTGTATCTACACAGACAATTCAGGTATCTGGTATATGAGCAACTCTGTGGAGTTGTGCCATTGTTGTTCACTCTTTTTTCCAACAGGTGGGACTCAAAATAGTGCCTTATTAAAGTGCTGGTCATCTTTTCTGATTTGATGGTCCTCTTGTGTTTTTGTAGACAACTGCTCAATTGCAGCCTACTGACTATTACAGAAAAAAAATCCTATCATCACAGTAGTTGGGATCATTTTGTAACTTAAAAAAATTGTTTTTGAAGAAAAGAGACAGTAAACCATATGTAGATGAAAGAGGAGATGGAGAAAAAAAACATACTAGAGTTTTGGAAAAGTCTGGTCAAGTTAAAATACTTATTTACTTCATGGCCTTCAGAAGAAGTTACTAGAATTTGTACTTAATATTTATATTAAGTAAAATTAGAATGACATAATTTTAGTTAATTTTTTAGTCACCAAAACACTAACCACAAATGTAGCAATAGACGTGTTCTCATTTATAGAGTTCTTTAGAGGATATTAATTGAAGAAGCAATCCTGCATGATGTTATGATGGGCGAACCTGAAGTTGTCACACAAGGTCAAACATGAGTGTTTAGGAGCAGAGCAGACTGCATGTACCAGAAAAAGTGAATAATGTATATACACTGATTAGGAACATATTATTGTGGACTCATTCAAAAAACAATATCCGGTTACTGGTATCTATGGATATTTTAAATATTAAAAATCCACACGTTGTACTCTGTAGAGAATAGTTTAGATTGGCTCTCTGCCTGGATTTGAGACTTCTGGGCATGCTGGATTATGGATATTGCCAAATTCTCCATTTTAATTTGTCTTCCAACCATTGGATTTTGGATTGTTCCATGTAGATTTTGCACTAAATTAATTCCAGGTGTTATTGTTGTTATTTCAGTGGAGTTAAGAATAAACCTGGCCCATTTAATCTGAGATTTTTTAGCTTTTGTTCTGTCATTACAATAGTTATTCTGTGCATATGCCATCTTTTTCACAATGACATGAAAAAGTGAAGTTATTATATTTATGTTAAACTAAGTCAGTACTTTCCTCGGTGTGACTCATTACTGAGGAAGCTACTCACTTTATAACTGTTGATGATGAGCAAGAAGGAAAGAACCCAGATTGAGTGTCAGGTTCCAGACTGAGTTTGCCAAGCTGACACTTATGCCTGGCCTACACACAGAAATTGAATTGGATTTCACTAAGTTTTTTTTCTAAAACAGTGACTCTCAGCCTTTCCAGACTATTGTACCCCTTTCAGGAGTCTGATTTGTCTTATGTACCTCAAGTTTCACCTCACTTAAAACGTACTTGCTTACAGAATCAGACATAAAAATACAAAAGTGTCATAGCACACTATCACTGAAAAATTTCTTACTTTCTCATTACTACCATATAATTATAAAATAAATCATTTGGAATATAAATATTGTACATACATTTCAGTGTATAGTATATAGAGCAGTATAAACAAGTAATTGTATGAAATTTTAGTTTGTACTGACTTCACTAGCGCTTTTTGTGTAGCCTGTTGTAAAACTAGGCAAATATCTAGATGAGTTGATGTAACCCCTGGGAGACCACTGTGTACCCCCAGGGATTTGCGTACCTCTGGTTGAGAACCACTGTTCTAAACTGAGTTAGTTAAAGTAGCCTAATCTTCTTGTGTGGACACTCAGACTGATTTTAAAAGTGGCTAATATCGATTTAGCTTAATTCAATTATATTAGCCCAACCTCAACACCTGGTTTGGCCTGACCTTTGCCCTTCCCTTTCTCAGACAGCTTTTTGTCAAGCCTCTCTGTCATGTATTCCTTCTACACCCTAGTTTTGCAGGACTGCTACTGGCAGATCAGGCTTCTGTACTATAATATGAACTGGCTACAGAGTTTCCTTCCCAGAGAGATACACCAGATGCATTCCCTGTTCAGATCCTTTAATAGACTGCCAAGAATGGCTGTTGTGAGCTTAAGTATATTATACACAGCACCACTTGGGGGCTGAATAGTATAATACAATTTTACATGCTGTTAAACTCTCCTTGTAAGGGAGCCCTCCATGTGCCACATACTGCACCAGCCAGGAGCAGCACTAGTGCGGCCAGGAGCTCTCCTGAGACAGTGTTTGGTGCGGGAGAGGCAGCATGTGTCTGCCCCTTCCGTAGCACATACACCAAAATTTGTGTAGTTCCCAGTGCAATATGTTGCTTAGGCCATGCTTCTCCCTCACGTCAGACCAAAGCTATACGAAGAGTGAATCACTCCCTCAAAATGAAGAGGCATTAACTTCTGTGCTTACTGTTCATTTGGCCATTGGGATACAATAAAAGTGAACTTTGATTTTTATTTTTTTTAAAGTCTGCTAAATATTGCACCTTGCAACTCCTAAGGAATTCCAACAGCTGCAAGGATGGGAGATAAGACACCTGATGAATCCATAAAGTGAGGTGTAGGATGAAATCACATCATCATTTTGCTTTCTTTGCTTCTGCTTCTGCTGCTGTATGAGCCAGGAGAGCATGGAAATGAGAGTGGGGGAGATAGTTTCACTACTCGCATGCATGCACACACACACAGGAAGATGGAGGAAGTTTAAGCGTGAGTTTTCAGGAGAAGGCCAAGTAAAAGTGTTAATTAAGTATTCTTCTCTCTGGCATCCGTGGCTCTAACTTCAGTTTCTCCAAGATGGTACTGTGAAAATATCTGCCTTGCTCACTGTTCTGACTGTGTACATCTCCATCTTCAAAACCTCTTAGGGTATGTCTACAAGGCAGCTGGTAGTGAGCCTCCCAGCCTGGGTAGACAAACTCATGCTAGTGGGGCTTGAGCTAGGAACTAAAAATAGCAGCATGGACATTGCGGCTTAGTCCCTAAGGCCTTGGAGGTCAGGTGGGCTTGGGAGCCTGAACTTCAGCCTGAGCCACAACATCCAGACTGCTAGTTTTGGCATGATAGATCAAGTCCGGCTAGCATGAGTCCATCTACCTGGGCAAGGTGGCTTACTCCCCACTGCAGTATAGACATGCCCTTAATGGTTCCTCTTGCCATCCACATCAAATTCAAGCTCAGTAGCTGAATTTCAAGGCTTGGTAAAACTTTGCTTTTCTCACTTGCCACTTCTTCTCTTGTCCCTTCTACTGAACTCAGACTACATGCCTAAGTACTTCCCTAGTCTCCATCTTCCACTTACCTCCTTGACAACTTGCATGAGGCCCCATATGTTTGGAATTTTCATCCTGACTGTCTGCCATGCAGTCACACTTTTCATGAAATCTATAGCACTACTTAGAGTAGAGTTTAACAACCTCCCACCCCTGAGGCACTCAGACATAAAAGCAAACATAGATACTTTGCAATCCTTCCTCCTCATCCTCCATCCATATTTTGTCTATTTAGTTTGTAAACTCCTTGAAGCAGAGACTGTGGCCCCAATTATATGTTGCCTTAAGGCTTTTATGTTGATCCAGTCTTAAGGACTCTTAACAGATCTTTCTCTGGGGGATAGCCCCTGTGTAAGGTGATTTCTTGGTCAGTGTAGATCTTTGTGAAACAGCTGTAAGATTCTCCCTTTCTCCTTCCCCAGCATATGGGGTATGCAAATTAGGGGGAAGGGAGAGAGTGAGGCTTTACGGCTGCTCTCACTTACTATAGACTGAACTATTTCCAGAATGGCCTTGGAATAAAAGGAGACACAAAGCTGACTTAAGGCTATAAACTGCCCCATTTCTGTACTAGATGCAAGAATTCAGGAACTCAGAATTGGGGTCTTTGTCTCTGGAAAAGCACTAGCTGCACTTCTAGTATTATATAAAATAAGTCAAAATAATGCAAAATCCAACATTAGTTCCATATTAAGGTTAAGATTTACATGCTCCCAAAGTCAGGAAATACAAAAGTTAAGGCTGAATGTACAGTCTTTTGGATTCAAATGAAACAGCCCTTATGTTTCATTATTTTTTTATTGTGTCTGACACCAGTCACTCAGGTTGACACTAAGTTTAGGTTCACGAGAGTCTTAGTCACTGAGAAGATGCTTATTGGAAAAACACCCAGTAGGCTATTACACTCATGAACTGCACATATGAATTTTATATGAGTTTGTTTATACTATGTCTCAAACTTCAACGGAGTTACATGAGTGTAACTCGGGCAGAACTTGGCCCACTGTGCTTGGCTTCTTTGCATTTGTAAGAGACCATCCAATACCAATAACCTAGAATAAGTCAAAATATATATTCCCTCCCAAGGTTTTTCCCCTGATTACCACTAGCAGCTGAGCCAATGTTTTGAGATGCTTTGCTGTGGTGTACATACAACATTTTGCTCACTGTGAGCAGCTGAGAGGTGTTAGGATATAGCTTTCTTAAAAATGAAGTATTAAACATCTTTTGAAGTATTAAACATTACTTGCATCATTTTTAGCCATTCACAAAAGGCCTACAAAGGGGATGGAGGAGGGGAGTTCTCCGAAGCCAGGGAGGACATGGCTGCTCTAGAGAAGGACTATGAGGAAGTTGGCAGGGACTCTGCAGATGGGGATGAGGCGGAGGAAGGAGAAGATTATTAAACACTTGTTCTACAAAAGCTTAAAAGTGAAAAAAATACATTGTACTTGTAGACAAATTGAAACAAGAAATATCAATTAAATTAAGCTTTATTTGTTACATGTTGGATAGACTAGCTGAAACACACATTCAGGACATATAAACACTTGTGGCAGCCAAAGGAAAAGGTGGTATTCTATCAGAAGATAGACTGATTTTTACAGACTACTTGTATGTCTCAGTTTGCAATCTTAGGCCTTGTCTACACTACAGGTGAAATTCGATCTAAGCTATGCAATTTGAGTTACGTGACTGGCATAACTCAAATCGACGTAGCTTAGATCTACTACCGTGGGGTCCACACTACGCTGACTCCGTTGTCTCCTGTTGACTCCCCTACTCTTCTCGATCCAGTGGAGTACAGGAGTCAACAGGAGAGCATCATCTGCGGTCGATTTAGCGGGTCTTCAACTAGACCCGCTAAATTGACCGCCAATGCATTGATCACCATTTGTCGATCCCCTGGTAAGTGTAGACATGCCCGTTAGAAAACACATACACAGTATCATTCAAATAATTCTTTTACTGTCTTCTGGAAAAAACTGACTGCCTCTTCCCCTTTCCTCCCCACCCCAAACTTAGGACAACTTTTTTTGAAGGATGGTGTTATTTCTGCTGTTAAGTCAGTGTACGTTGTATGTGCCAGATTTAACAGTGACATAAGACTTTCCAACATAAGCATCCTCCCCATTACATCTCTCTTACTTCAGCCAAAGTTTAAAAATAAACTAGAAGTTTTACTACTTTCTGATGCCAATCTGGAAAATAAGGGAGCGGAGCTGATGGAAGAAGCTGATACTCTTATTCTTATCCTGGAGAAAGCAATGGGAAGCACTGAGAGAGAGAGAGAGAGAGAGATACCTGCGCAGTCCCAGCCATCCTTCCTGTGTCTTGCTCCTTACTTACTTCTTGCAGCTGGCATAATATAGGCTGTCTGTTGTCACAAAAATGCAACAGAAAAGGCTTACTATTCCAACACTTCCAACTTCAACAAAGAAAATATATCAAATTGCAACATGACACCAGAAGAATGAGAAAAATATCCCCAATGTAAGAAAGTGCTAAATATGTCTATATATGAGTGATCTTTTGGAGACATACTGAAGTACAGTATGGTTACTAAGGGTGAAATCCTGGCTACAGTGACTTCAGTGGAGCCAGGATTTCACTCCAGGTCCTTTTCATATCACTGCTAATGTTCTGCTTTTATTTTAAAACTGTGTTGAGTTAATATAATATGATTGTTTTCATGTGGCCTCTTTTTGCTCCAGTTATGTTTTTAACTTTAGATAAAAGCTAACAAAAATTAATATTAGAACAATTAAAACAGAAAAATAAATAAAAATATTAGATTAACCCAATTTGTATTAGGGTTGTTTGCTAGAGGGAGCTACAAACTTTAACATTACAATAATTCTATTTTAAGGTATGCAAAATACTGTATGGAGTTTTTAAATAATTCTGTAATGTAGGAAAATATTTGTATTAAAGCCAGAAGTCTTTAATGGGGCTCTCTCTAAGTAATAGATGCATGATTAGAACAAAAGAGAGTAAAGTGCAACAGTAGACAACATACCTGGTAGTTAGGTATGAATGAATGACAATTAAGAATGTCTGAATTTCAAATGTTTGCAATGATTTTAAATGGTGAAAAGTTGTTCTGGATAAAGCTGGACATAGTATAACAAGATCCCAGTAGTTTATTTTTTAAAGTGTAAAAAGTACAAAAAAGAGAAACACTTACCGGTTTTCATATTCTTTTTGCTTATAGTTGTATTCAAAAAGAACTGTGGAGGCTTTATGGAACTTTTAAAATTCAGTTTCACAAAGAGTACAGTACAGTGCAGGACAGTAATGTTCATTGTAAATACCATCTGTTTCATCTAGAGAGACTGAATTGGTCTTAAACCCACTCAAAATGTACTTTTATCAAAAAAGCAAATCCTCTTTAGAAAATTGCTATTCTATTTCAAAAGTGCTGGCACAATATGGCACATGGTTTGGAAAAAGTAGTGGATGGCACTATTGCACCATAATAAGGCAATAACTAATAAAGGTGTTCTCTAATTCAAACAACTTGCATGTTGTAAATAATACTAATGATCATCTTAAATGTCATCACTTGAGAACACCAGCAAGCTGTAATTTAAATATATTCAGCTATATCCATAGTGATCCTTCCAGAGTTTTTTAGCTCTAGTTGTTGCAGCACTTACAGAGTATAGTTTTCTCTAACACATTTGGGCTGCTCTGCAACTGTGCATAAGAAATATAGGGAAGTTCACTCACTGCAGATTAGATGTGGCATAGCAGATGTTCCCCCCGCTCCCTCTACTGTGGTCTGTTTCTTCTTGTGCCTCATCCTTCTAACCATGTTACGTTTAGTTTCACCCCTTCTGGTAACAGAATGCAACAAAAGCAAGCATCCGATCCCTCCGTTCAGTCTGCTGCCCTCAATTCAGGGCCCAGTTGTCCATATGCCCTTTTCTTAGGGCTTACAGTAGACCATATGCCCTTCACAGGGGCTTTATGCCACCTTGCCAGTGGCTGGTAGGGGAATCCAGGCTCATCTTCTACACTGGGTTCTAGTTTAGAGACTCTAGGACAGGCAGTCAAAGTTCACACTTCCAGACTCCCTGCTGCCACTTCTCTGGACTTCTTCCTACCAAGGCTTTCCCTGGGGGTTCTTCTCATCCTGCAGGATCCTTCCTGTTCCTTACAGGTCTCTTTACTCCCTGCTACCATCAGAGTGACAGCAGAGTTCCTCCCTCTCTCCCTGCAACCTCTCAAACTTCAGTCCAAATGCCCCATCGACTTTATCATCACTCTTGGGCTTCACTGCCTCCAGCTGCCTTTCAGCTCAAGACAGGGCTCCTCTGGACCCATGTTTCACTGTCCTCAGCCTATCAGGTTTTCTCTTGGCGCAGGATCCACCAGTTCTTATTCTAGGCCTCCTGGGCTCTCTCTACCTTTAGCCTAAGAGAGGAAACCTCTCTACTGATAAGCTGGGTCTCCTCCATGGCCTTCCTTTCCCACTATCTTGTGCTCCATTTTTTATTAAAGATCCAGCACCAGCTTAGCTGGGCTTGATCACCAGTTATGCTTAATACCCCTCCAGGTGCCATCCAGTGGCCTAATTGAGCTCAGGCTCCTGTTACCCCATGGTTAACCAGTGTAAAGTTTATAGATCCCATCACAAGAAGCTTCTGTCTAGTGCAGGGGTCGGCAACCTTTCAGAAGTGGTGTGCCGAGTCTTCATTTATTCACTCTGATTTAAGGTTTTGCATGCCAGTAATACATGTTAACATTTTTATAAGGTCTCTTTCTATAAGTCTATGATATATAACTAAACGATTGTTGTGCCTAAGTAAATAAGGTTTTTAAAATGTTTAAGAAACTTCATTTAAAATTAAATTAAAATGCAGAGCCCCCCGGACCGGTGGCCAGGACCCGGGCAGTGTGAGTGCCGTTGAAAATCTGCTCGCGTGCCACCTTCGGCACCCATGCCATAGGTTGCCTACCCCTGGTCTAGTGATTCTGTATCATATGTGCTCCGTTTACAAATGAAAATATGCTGTTCTAACTGCCAACTCTGCAAATTCAGCCTGGGCACTGAGAGTCAAGCTGACTTCTTTCCTTCTCCTACATGATCATAAACTGTAGGCCAAATTCTGTCCTCACTTATTACCTGCAACCCTGCTGTCTCCAGATTATGTCCTCAATTATACCTTTGCAATCCCATTAACTTTTAGAATCTTTATTACTAGTAATGATGCACAAGCCAGAACCCACATATGTTCTCAGGCTGCAAATTTATTGTATTCTTATTACTAGAAAACATGGTTTCCAAATGACTGAATTATCATATACGGTACAAATTGTATTCCAGTAGTTAGTCATAGCTATTGGAATACTATTTGTATACTACTATACAGTAGTGTGGTGTTTGGTTTGGTTTGGTTTAAATACATGTCTTAATACATTATCTTAGTTGTCTAGTTTCTTGTAGGTATTATATCAGGAATGATTTTCAAGGAGGGAATTAAATGAGGATAAGGTAGGAGCCTTGTGCATCAGTATTGTATGTGACATAATAGGAAATTTGCTCTTTAATCTTCTGGATGCTACTTCAGACATTCCTAGGGTTCAGGGAAGTTCACAATTCAACTCTTGGGTGCGAAGTAGTACAGCCGATTGATGGTGCAATCTGTATGTGTTGAGTTTGTTGTCTGAGAATATCCCTATGGGTAAATCCCTTGCCTTGCAGAGGAAGGAATTTGCCTATAAAACTGAGGAATTGGTTTACAACTTGATTTTTGTCCGGGGGAGAAGTAGTCTGGGGAAATTTGCTGTATCTCAAGGTAATGGCTGCATACCTACACCTTTTGAATGGGCACCTCATTTATTTATGAATCAAAATAAACAATGATAAAATATATTATGGCACCAAGACCCTGAGAGTTTAACAACTCATATTCCCAGGTTACATACATAAAAGCATTTAAGCACAGGGGTCTTCATAATCAGTCTTGGGACAATTAAAGTAATTCTGCAGTTCAATCAAATGCAAATATATAGTTTTATTTTTAGAAATTGGAACAGAGGTGAGCTGAAGACTGACTTGGAATACATTTCCTGTGAATCTCTGAGGTGCTTGTTTGTCTTTAGATTCTGGTGTTTCTTTAATTACTTTATTTTTTATCTAGTTTCAACTCATCCTTGCTAAGACTCATGATTTATGTTAGCTAACTCTTCCATTCTAATGTGATATTTCTGTTTGTTCAGTTTTATCCTTTGGTCAACTGAGTTTTCCTCTAAAGGGCCTTTCTTTGAGGTGTTTAATTTCTGTAGCACACATGATAACATTACCCATGATATGCAGTACTTAACTTCTTCCAATTGATAAAAAATATTGGTACATTTCTTCCTTCAGAATTATTTCAGAAGGTGATGATATTCCAAATTATAGGCTGCATACTGTATCTCCAAAATACATATAATATACTAGTTTCATCATCTCAATAAATCTACCTGTACCCATTGTTCCCAACTACTATGGGATTTCTTGGTTATTGTATAGCTATTGGAAGCCCTGGCTGATGTTCATGCCGAATTGCTCTTATTTTGGGTTAATGTGTATTTTCTGTATTTACATTTGATACATTTGAGTGATACATACAGATTGCTTCCACACTTTTCCAACCACTTTTTTCCTGCTCATTTCTTTTGTTTGGTCCAATCCTTCTGCAGTGCAGTTGGCCCTTTTCAATGTGGATACATTTGATCTTTCCCTCTCAGATAACACAATCCTATTAACACATTCTGATAGACCTTTAAATATCAGCACCTTCTTGCAAGTACCTGCAAAGTCACTGGCCAAGATTTTCAAAAATAAGTGCCTAAACTTTTAAATATCTAAATAGATTTTCTTGATTTTCAAAAGTGCTGAGCACTCAGCAGCTCTCACTGACTGGTATAGCTTTGCACTGCTCCCATCTCCTGATACCAGCACTTGTCTGTCATAATATATCTGTAGTAACTATTCATTTTGTATTAATAAAATATTTTCATTAATTTGAATGCTTGCAATGGTCTATTTTTCAGCTCTAACTTAAAGATAAGTTTACAAATGTGCACTTTCTGCAAATAGGAGGGATCCTATCACAAACTAAAATAGTAATTGCAGAAATATGGTACATTGTTGGATATATATATATATAATTTTGGTGTGTCACAGAGTCCTAAGGTCTGTAGAGTATCTGATATATATATATATACTACATGTATTAAAGGTAATGCTTTGAAGTTTGTTTTAAATTGTAATAGAATCCCTCCTAATTGCAATAAGTGCACATCTATAAACTTCACTTTTGGTTATAGCAGAAAAAGAGAAGCTTAACAAGAATTTCTGGGTCATTCCACATTCTAGCCCTCTACAGGAAGAATGTAAGGCCCATTTGGGTAGAAATACCAGAGCTGAAAAGATTTACGTCCATGTCTTGGAAGTATCATCTAATGTAATATCTACAATCCTGTCCTTTTGCTGATCATTGTTATAGAATATGATTTTTTTCCCCCTTGTGTGTTCTAGAATGATTGCCTGTGGAGTGCAGCACTGCTATGCTGGCAGAGTCCAGGATCTTTTACTGAAATTCAAGATTTCTCTAGCTATCATTTTACTTCACGTGTTTCTGGCTACCTCGGACATAGGTAAGATATCTTTTTCCTTACTCATCCAACATTGATAGAGTGTGTTTGTGTGTGTTTGTGTGTGTGTGTGTGTGAGAGAGAGAGAGTGAGTATATAATCATTATTAATTTTATGGGTGGGATTTTTTTCACATATGCTCATGATTGGCCAAATTCCACTCCCATAGAAATCTATGGTAATATTCCCATATTCCATATTATTCCATAGCATCAATGGGAACAGTTAGGTCAAATCTGAGCATTTTTGAATATCCTACATCTACATTCTTTCTTTATTGTTAATAAGGACATCAGGTATAAGTAATTTCTAATTAGCTATGGGTGAGAAAAATAAAATACAATTTATTTAATAGTAATATACCATAAAGGTGGTGTAACAGCTTCTGTGCCACTCTTTGGCTATTGGGCATAGCGCAGAGAAAGGAGGTGAGGAACAAAATCATGTATCAGAATGTGGCAATTTTATGTTGCTTCTGGTAATAATAATAAACTATTTTATGTATATTCTTCACAGAGTTATTTTGTTTCTAATAAAAATAAGGGAAGCAGCATTGTTTTGTGCATGTGGTGCAACAGACATGGGAGACCAGTGATTTGGGTTTTATTCCTAGCTCTGTCACTAACTGACTGTATGACCTTGGACTAGTGATTTCACACCTCTGTGCCTCAGTTTCCTTTTATAATGATGCTTGTGTTTCTTTGTAAAGCATTTTGACATCTAAGGATGAAAAGTGATATATATTTGAGGTAAAGGTTAAATGTTTCATACATCATGTATTTTATAACGCCTTATGCTTAATTTTAGAAACTGATTCCTATGCTGTGTCATGTATTTACACTTCAGGAAGTAAGAGTTTTTAGAAATTTAAACACATTTAGCAAATGCAGCATATGGTCTGACAGCATTGACTATAAAAAGTGACAAAGAGTCCTGTGGCACCTTATAGACTAACAGAAGTATTGGACCATAAGCTTTTGTGGGTGAATACACGCATCCGACGAAGTGGGTATTCACCCATGAAAGCTCATCCTCCAATACGTCTGTTAGTCTATAAGGTGCCACAGGACTCTTTGTCGCTTTTTACAGATCCAGACTAACACGGCTGCCCCTCTAATACTTAGCATTGACTATAGTGGGTTATATAACAGGGGGTGGAATTTGGTACAATGATATGATGGACTAGTTCTGAACATACTGAAATTCTCCAGATGGCTCTTACTCACGCACTCAGGCAGAGGTGCCTTGAACCATTATCTTTATAAAAGACATAATATTTCTAGAGCTTTGGAGGAGCAGGTAGAGGTGTCTCCCTTCCCACACCTACACAGCAGCTGTAGCCAGTGCTCCCTCCAGTGCACCTAACTTGGCAAATGGGGTGATCAATGTCCCTAGCTTCACACCACCCGGAAATATTTCCATTTTGGCTGCCAGCACTGCCAGCAGCACTAGCCGTTCTTCCCTACCTCGTTTCATCCTTAATATAAGGTGCCAAATTATGCCTTTTCCCTGTCTGTATACACTAGGAGAGAAGGTTGAGAAGGACTTCTTGCACTGTCTCTGACTTCTAGAATACCCACACCAGGTGGCATAATTTATCCCCAGATATACAAATAGATCTGGGGGCAAAAAGGAGGGACAAAAGTAACTTTAAGCAAACAAATTTTATTTTCAATCTTCCCAGTCATTCAAGAAAAATGTATGTGAACCATTTTTTAAAAGTACCTTGATTGCCTTTTTAAACTCCAGTGAAGAAAAATTACAAGATGCAGAAGGTATATCATAAGGGTTGGGAGGGACCTTAGGAGGTCATCTAGTCTAAACCCCTGCTCAAAGCAGGACGAATCCCCAACTAAATCCCCAAATGGCCCCCTCAAGGATTGAACTCACAACCCTAGGTTTAGCAGGCCAATGCTCAATGACTTCATTAGTTATAATGGCTCTTGTAAGTCAGATGTGTTAACAATTGACAAGCACTTGTAGGTAAATTAATGACTTCTCTTGCTACTTCCATGCCAGGTCCCGGCAACATATACACACTTGATCAACTTTACTCATGAGAGTAGTCAGTTCTATTGCAGCCTTACTAATGTAAATAACTCAGGTGCTTAAATATTTACAGGATCTGCTCCTGTGTTTGTTGTTTCTAATTACTTACTAATAGATATTTGCATTTGCTTATATATGTCAGTTATTATGCACTTGATTATCTGTGTGGAAACACAAAGAGTATACATGTATTTAATATGTAACACAATTTTTCACTTAACTAGTAAGTCATTTAAAATAATATTTTCCTTTGAAAATATCTGCATGTTTCCAATAGTTTTATTGGTTCTTGGTACAGCACATTTAATTGCTAATTCCTGGTTTGGGAAAATACTGAGAATCCAAGCTCCTGTGTCAGTTAGAGATGATGAATATATTGAGAGCTAGTGCTTCACACTCATGAAAGATGTCAAGTGCAGTATTATTACAGAAGAAGCCATTGAAAAGTCATTTTTTACCAACCATTATTATTACACAGATTTTAAGTATAGGGAAAAACTGGTAATCTCAGATATCACTATTTAACAGGGACAATTCAATTACCTTTCTGCTTATTCATTAAGATAAATTATCAAAGCACAGTAAGGGATTTTTGTGCAAAAGTCATTATAAAAGAATTTATTTAAAAGTTACCTTTTCTTTATTTAGCTCAGGATGGTTTCCTCGGAAAATAAAGAACTGTTTTTAAGACTGTATGTGAATATACTTGGTCTCTGTCACCAGGAATTCATGTGCTTGCTCTGAAAGAATTCACAGTCTGTGTGTAACTTAAGCTAGCGATTTCTAGTAATCCCTGGACTGCTTTTATATATAATATAAAAAGACCTGGTAGTACTATTTCTGCAAAAAGCTATGAACTTTGACTTATGGGAGATCATGACAAATTGACAGTTTGGATGTTTGGCACCCAAATAAACTTAAAGGAGAAACTTAATGTGGATGCTTGGTACCAAGTGAGCATAGAGTAGAGAAGAGAATACAAGGAGATGAAACTATTTATAAATGGAACAGAAAAAAGAAGCCAAGAACTGGTTAAAAAAAAAGACCTTATTGCAAATGGCCAGATTTCACTTGGCTGTTCACAATCATCAGCCACATCTTCAGCTATGGGTATGGTTGATGAGCTGTACGTGTTCAGAATGTGGAATGAAGCAGATAAAATATCTGGCTGCAAAGATGGTAATATTAGAGACTGGAGAAAGAAAAATTGGGTCTATAATCATACATTAGAAGAGAGCAACACTTTGCCATGTGGAAAGTACCATATGTCACAATTAAAAACAATATTTTTGCCTAATGCTGGTGTGACCACAGATACATAACCTCTGTATTTTTGATATTGGTTTTAATTTCCTGAATTCTTTTCTCCATAAAATTCTCCAATTATTAGTTTTCAGTTAAAAATTTAAAAAGGCAGTGTCAAGGTTTGTAGGCCTTACTGTTTATCCAATTTGTATAATGTCAAATGTAAAATTATGTCCTCAGTCCTGCAAACACCTTCACTTTAGCAGACCTTTATACCCACACAGCATCCCAATGACTTCAGTGGGGTTCTAAATGGTGCAGGGTCTGCCTGAAAAAAGTTCAGGATTCGGGCCTATGTTAATTTAATGTTAACTGTGGATTTAAACACATGCAGGACTGGAAATGAAGGATAGGATGCTAATAGTAACATTAACAGGTCCATGCTTTGCACACAAAGTGTGTCAGATCCTCAGCTAGTGTGACTTGCCCTATTGACAAGTTACACCACCTGACAATCTGGCCTGTATTTTTAATTGCTAGTTACCAGGCACCATATTTTCTTCTCAGTTCTGTCTATCTAGGTTTTTATACTATGCTCATCACTGTGGTATCTGAACATATTACAGAAGTATTATATATCAGGTAGTATGATCTTTCTTTACCTCTCTCCTTACCCTGTTATGGGTGGAAAACTATGTCAAAAGGTGAGTCTGCATTTGATCCTGAGGCTTTATGAGGATTTGACTTCAGCAGAGTTGCACAATGTATCAGTAAGAAGGAATTAACCCAGCAAGCACATTGTAGAACAGTTAATATTACGTATTAGAACTTTATCTTTTTCATTTTCTATATATAAAATACATAAAAACTTAGTCTTAGATTTTATCAGTCTCGGTGTCCTCTCCAGCTTCAGCTAATAGGAGGGGAGAAAGTAAGTGAGATGCAAGTTATAGCCTAGAAATGATGTCACTCTTCATGTTTGCAATGTTACTGTAGCCACATAGGCCCTGGGATATTAGAGAGACAAGGTGGGTGAGGTCATATCTTTTACTGGACCAACTTCTGTTAGTGAAAGAGACATGCTTTCAGGCTTACACAGAGCTCTTCTCCTGGTCTGGGAAAGGTACTCTGAGACCTGAAGCAGAGCTCTGTGTAAGCTCAAAAGCTCATCTCTTTCACCAACAGAGGTTGGTCCAAACAAAGATATTACTTCACTCCACCTTATCGCTCTTCATGTCTTCCAAAGATCCTACCCACTTCCTCCAGCAAAAGAGGGAGATATGAAAGTCTGATGTTTCTAATATTAAAAATACCAAGTATGAAAAAAAGTTGTTTGGAGACGAGTGGGGGAGGGGTGGGGTGGGAGAGAAATGTAATGATTCTAAAAATGTCTAATCTAGTTTGCTATTCAGTTTTAGGGAAGATTTTTAATGATGGTTGCTATATGTGTTTCAATAAGGCATTTTTGAAGTCTTTCTCATGCCACTTGTCTCATCAGCAGCTTGAGAGCAGCAATCCTTTTTCCTGTTGGGCCAGGAAGGCAGCCACAATTCAGCAAAGATATCATTCCTCTTGAAGGATTTCAGAATATGTCAGATTTGGAAACTTTTGGTTCAGCCACTTTTGAATTATTAATAAGCAAAATAAGTCTTAAATTTCCCTCTAATCTAAAGTGTATATGTTTCACTATCCCTTATTTGAAAAGTGGCTGGCTGGATTTTCTTCCAATTTTCAAAAAGTTCACTTTTGAGATGAAGGCCAAGAATAAAAAGCTTCAGTCCAAAAAGACAGCTATGGGCATGTGAAAACTATTATGATAGTCATCATAAAGTTATATTAGAAGTAAGAGTGTAACCTCAACTATTCTGATGAGAAAGTTCTATGTGAAGAGACGTTTGAATCTGTTAATCTTCATAATGTACCTTTTAAAAGAAAAACTACTTGGTTGCTTAAACAAATAATATGCAACATTACACTGTTGGCTCATATTCAATCTGTGATCCATTATATCCCCCAGATGCTTTTCAAAAGTACTACACCTAGCCAGTTATTCCCCATTTTGTAGTTGTACATTTGATTTTTTGTTCCTAAGTGTAATACTTTGCGCTTGCCTTTACTGAATTTCATCTTGTTGATTTCAGACCAATTCTCCAATTTTTCAAGGTCATTTTGAATTCTAATCCTGTCCTCCAAAGTCCTTTCAACCCCTACCAGCTTGGTATCTGCAAATTTTATAAGCAGACACTCTACCCCGTTTTCCAAGTCATTAGTGAAAATATCAAATAGTACTTTTCACCAGAACAAACCCCTGTGGAACCCCACTAGATACACCCTCCTAGTATGACAACGAACCATTGATAACTACTCTTTGAGTATGTCTTTTCAACCAATTGTTCACCCACTTCACCATAATTTAATCTAGACCACATTTCTCTAGTTTGCTTATGAGAATGTCATGTGGGACTCTGCCAGAAGCCTTACTAAAGATAAATAATGTCTGTAGCTTCGGCCCTATCCACTAGTAATATTGAAAATATAACACAGTGTTCAACTTGTGTAATTTGGAGGGGTATGTGTGTAGGGTTACTATTGGTGGGAGGAATGGAGGTGAAGACCTTATAGAAGGTCTCCATCCCTGGGATATTTTTAGAAAATACCTGCCATTTGGTGTAACCGGTACATTTCAAAGACAAAATATTTGTTTTTCAGAAGTATGTTTGAGGTCCATTACTAAATCATTTCTGGCAGGGAAGGTCTAGCAGTATCCAGAGAGGTTTCCATTGTCAGAGGCAGGAAAATCATCCTAACTTTCAATTTTGGTGGCAGAATTTTAACATGGTGCTCCCAGGATCTCCCCAAAACTCCTTTTAGCCCATCATTGTAACAGTTATTTGCAAAATTATAACTACTCCCTTGAAATATATGTAAATATACATGAGAATAGTGCACGAGAATAGCTGTCCATTGTAATATAGTTGTAAAAATACACACAAACTATGATAAAAGAACATTATTAATGTTGCAAAGTCAAGCATTCAGAAGTTAGGAAATGCAACCTTAACATGCCCACCCCCCATGTGCATGCTTTCTGATACAGTCTTTAATTATATGATCACATACCATTTTCATTCAGTGCACAAGATTGACCTGCTCTGGGGATGAATCAGAGTTGCGTCATAAAGAAAGATGTTGCCTATAGGACCCCTGCCTAATTTTTTGTAATAAGGCAGGGGATTACAGGAAGTGCAAGGATGGTTTCATGGGTAAGGCAGTTCAAAAATAGTTTCTTGGGGGCCTCAAATTGAGTTCCCAAAATTAGTGGACATTTCTTACCTTATTCTCTCTGTGCCTCAGTTCACCATCTGCAAAATTGAGATAATACCACCTCGTCAACTCACAGGGGCTGTTCCATCATTTGGCATCATATTGACACCCACATGACTTGCCAGCAGGCTTGGAACCTTTAGATCCACTGCACAGCCCTCTGCCACTTCAGCTAACACCTCTAGCATCTAGTTGTTGTCCCCCAGCCCATGTTATCCAGTCCCATATCTCCAGTCTCCAGTCCCAATGGCTCCCAGTTTCCACTCCGTGCTCCTCCTCTAATCTCAGAGCCCCCCCCAACCCCTTGTCCCATTCTCTTTGTCCAGCCAGTCACAGTTATTCCCCTGCACCCCAGTTTCCCATCAGATTGGTGTCATTCCCCCTTCTCCATCTCCCTGCCCCACTGGTTCTCATTCCCAGTCTCCTGCCCAGTCAATCCCAGTCTCTCCCATCCCAAATCCCAGTCCTAGTTTCCCTTTGCCCCCACTAGCCACCTGTCTCAGTCTTTCCCATCCCCAAGCTTCTTGTCCCAATCTGTCCTTTCCTCCAGTCTGTCTCTTGTCCCCTCTGTATTCGAATGAGGCAGTTTTCTCTTCCATGCCGCCTGGGCTCAGGAGCAGGGGCATTGAGAGCACTGGAGAGACAGGCTCCCTGCTTTCAGTTCCAGTGCTTGGACCCTGGCCCACAGCAGCATTTGCAGAGAAAGTCCGGCTCATCCCCAGGCTTAAATATCTGCAGGATTAGGGTTCAAGGGAATTTCCATAGCCTCCAAGATCATGACCAGGATGTCAGGAAGTACTTCCGTCTGCTGGTCTAGTATTGCTTTGCAACAAACTACTTTTAAGTCTGAGGTATAAATGTGACTCTTGCCTTTGATTAATCACACAGACTCCTGGATCATCAGTTTGTTGCAGACAATCAAAATGGTAGAACATATACACTTTGCACAGGTGTCAATAACTCCACAAGGAGAATCAAGGCCATAAAGTCTGTGCCACTACTTTTCAGTTTACATTTTTCAGGCTTCTGCTAGCAGCTTTCTTATTTCTGAAAAGTGACAACTAGCGTGACATGTGCCTTATAAAGAAGCAGTGCCACAGATTGAAAACTCAGATCCATCCTTTCATAATCCCATTTGGGTACTTTAAATAATCTGTAATCAGTGTCCCAGATAGGCTTCTAACATGGACTAGACTAGTGACGTCACAACTATAGTGCATGCAGGGGAAGGCACAAATTGTTATAAAGCTATCTGTGACTTCACTGAATATAAAGAGGGGGAAAATAGTGAGTTTAAAATTACATACATGTGGAAAGTCTATATTAGTTTTCCTATATGAGACATTTAGCACAACTCTACAGTTAGGTTTTTTAAGGGGTATTTACAGGTCACCTCTAATGATTTAACAATCAGAAGAAATTTACTGTTTAAACATTAAGCCATTAGGTTACATGTACTAATTGTAAATATTAGAATTGTTATTGTAGTGTATATTTTTATTTATGTAAGGACCACAGAGAACATGGGTTGGCTTTTATAAATCTAAAAAATAATAATTAAATACTTTTTATACCAGAAGGAGGAAAGTAAATATGGCTTTACAGTCTCTTGCTCACTCATAGAACCAGTGTCATAAAAAGATGTTATTTTTCACTACCACTAGGAGCCTAAAAATGGTTGATTTTAATTGCATTCTTTTACATGAACACAATTCACAGTTTATATCTAGGCACCTTGCTTCCTCTAGACTTTCCTGTCCAGTCCTTAAGACTGTATCCTGGTGTCCTCTTCTCTGTGCAGCCCTCTCCCTCTTCTTTACTTCAGCGCTATGATTGTAGTAATCGCTCTAGAGAAGGAGGAGATGTAAGGGGCATGAAACAAGCAAGACAGAGAGTCTTTTCCAGATTGGGACTGAAAAAAGAAGTTAGTTCGTCATTCCTATTACTATTTTTTCTTGAATTTAGAAATTTAAAAACCTATAGAAACGTTTGTGTTTCAGCCAGATAACTAAACATGGGGAAAATTCTGTGACTTTAGTGTCCCTGTTTGCTTACTCACATAGCTTGTGCTTTGTATCCATTAGAAGAGCTTAAATTTGACCTTTCTCTTTCTCTTCCTGCTTTTCATTGTCCTTTCTTTTTTGTGATATCAAAGTGATCTTTGAAAATCAGCCTGCCAGAAAAAATGAGGTAATCAGCTTCACCACAGCCCCTAGGCTATATCAGAGGTGCACTCAAATGGGGTTTATGTAAATGATAAGTCCCTGCATTTACAGGGAAATCTTGAAAGGTCATGTAATGTCAGAGCAGAGGTAAAGATATTATGCCTACTTTTTCCATGTTTGCCTGGTACAACTCTCAAGGGTGTCTGAATTAGCTGGCCATTTTCACTGCTAATTTGTCACGAGAAATAGGCCCCTGATGAACAAGCACCTTTGCGGTTGTCTCCCATTGATTTTTCCCCAACAGTCAGTGACAAGTGTCACCGTGCCTCAGTAGGTCACAGCTGAGGATGTCCAATTCAGGACAAACTGCTGAGAAATCGGGGCAGACTCACCCCAAACTGGTGGTTATTCTATCATTAGATTATACCAAGCCAGTAACAAAAGTAAACTCACTATGAGCCCTAGTTGTAAAACTAAAACTGCTCTGAAAATATCATATGCACCTGAGGATCCAATCTACATGGAAAGTAAATGGGAATTTATGTGTGTGGAAGAATTTCAGGGTTGGGTTTTTACTCCTCACCATTATTGTTATCTTGTGTGACAGGATGTTTTACTTTGACAGAAATTGTGGTAGTTTATTCATTGTTAGCAGCACTTTGCCTTTTTACCAGAAAAATTGGCTTAAATATGAATCTGAGCATTTAATATGATGTTAAGTGTACCTGTTTTATATCTATATATGGCTGGAGTGACTATTTTAACCATTTAAAATAGTATCTTAATTGGTCTTTCTGTGTTAGAGCTGTTCAGTTTAGTTCATGAACAAAGCTTCTGAGATTCAGTCATGGCAGGAATTTCCACTCAGTGGTAGTGTCATAGTAACATTAAATACAAATACAAAGCCAAAAAACCAAAATGACATTTTATTTCTATTTGAAATAAAAATTTTCATTTTGACAGTTCTTGCTGGAAGATAGAATTATTTTGTTGGAATTGACATTTCTCCACAAAAATAATTCAATTTTGATTAAACTGTATTTTTCAGTGGAAAGATTTTCAGCACAATTTTTTTATCAGATCTTGTTTTCTAAGACCAATCTATATTTGTGTTCCTAACATAATATACCTGAGAGCCTAAATGACCTTCTAACACTAGGGATCTGCCTTCAGGAATTGGTTCTTGGCCCTACACTGGTTAACATCTTTTCTCAGTCACCTGATACAGTGGTGGATTAGCCACTGGGCTAACGGGGCCCATGCCTAGGGGGCCCGGCCAATTGGGGGCCTCCAGAAAAATGCCCCTCTCCATGCTCTGCCCACCTGGTACTCCTGCTGGGGAGCAGGAGCAGGGCGTGGGGGCTTGCTCTGCTCTGCCTGCCCAATGCTTCAGCCAGGAAGCAGCATCGGGGTGTGGAGCTTGCCCTGCTCTGCCTGCCTGGTGCTCCAGCCGGGTAGTGGGGTTGGGATGCGGGGCCTTGCCCTGCTTCGCCTACCTGCCCAGCAAGCCCCTGTGCCCTGACCCCGCTCCCTGGCAGGAGCGACAGGGAATGCGGGAGGGACACCAGGCAGAAGGAGTGGGGAGGGGCCCCCACTTGCTCTGGCCAGGGCCCCCTCAAAACCCTAATCTGTTCCCGACCTGATATCTGAACCTAAAATCATCACTGTTAAAGTTTGCAGATGACACAAAATTGTGAAAGTGGAAAATAATAAAGAGGACAGGTCAGTGATATAGAGCAATCTGGATCTCTTGGTAAGCTGGGTGCAAGCAAACATGCATTTTAATATGGCCAAATGTAAATGTATACATCTAAGAACAATGAATGTAGGCCATCCTTTCAGGATGGGGGAAACTCTATCCTGGGAAGCAGTGATCTGAAAACAACTTGGGGTTCATGGTGGAAAATCAGCAGAACATGAGATTTCAGTGCAACACTGTGGCCAAAAAGTATAACACAATCTTTGGATGCATAAACAGGGGAATCTCGAGTAGGAGTAGGGAGGTTATACTACCTCTGTAATTGGCACTGTTGTAACCACTGCTGGAATACTATGTTCAGTTCTGGTGTGCACAATTCAAGATAGATGTTGATAAGTTGGAGAGGGTTCAGAGAACTGCCATGAGAATGATTGAAGGACTGGAAAACAAGCCTTGCAGTGATGAGCTCAATCAATTTAGCTTAACAAAGAGATGGCTAAGGGTGTCTTGGTCACAGACTATAAGTATCTACATGGGGAACAAATATTTGGGCTCTTCAGTCTAGCACAGAAAAGTATAACAAATGGCTTGAAATTGAGGCTAGACAAATTCAGACTGGAAATAAGTCGTACATTTTTAACAGTGAGGATAATTAGCTTTCCCAAGGTCATAATGGATTCACCATCACTGTCAACTTTAAATCAAGATTAGATTTTTTTTCCCAAAAGGTATGCTCTAGCTGAAACAAAAATTATTTCAGGGAAGTTCTACAGTCTATGTCCCTTCAGGCATTAGAATATATATATATCTAAATAATGTACAGTCTTGATCAGCTAGATTTCAGTATTACACAACACCGAACTCACTAACACCATTCTGTGGCATTGGCCAAATATAAATCACAGAAGACTGTGTTCCCTGTTCAGTTGCCAAGGTGTACCTTGGAAAACTTCCATCCAAATCCTGCCCCAGCCTAGTTTGTAAAATATGACACGAACAGAGGATACAGTGATGTGGCTGAAGTAGTCCTGTGTTGTATTATAAGCTGTTCTATTCAAGCTCTATTCAAAATCAGAAAATTTGTGTAGTTCTCTTTTTGGATACAGACTTTTGCAGTGGAAATTTGAAATTTTTCACTTTAGCATGGAGCTAGAAGAAAATTATGACTTGGAAAGTCAAACTTGGAAGGTTAGAGCTATGAAGATGACTTCAGTTTCTTCAATTAAAATGAATAGGAAGCAAAATAAGACAGAACAAAAGCCTTTAGTAGTCAGTATTATCTATTTAGCTAGGTACAGTAACTCCTCACTTAAAGTCGTCCAGGTTAATGCTGTTTCGTTGTTATGTTGCTGATCAATTAGGGAACACGCTCGTTTAAAGTTGTGCAATGCTCCAGTATTACGTTGTTTGGCTGCCTGCTTTCTCCACAGCTGGCAGCCTCCCTACGCCCCCCCCCCCCACACTGCGCCTCCCGCCCACCGGCAGACCCTGCAGGTCAGTGCCTTCCCCCTCCTCCTCTCGCCTCCTGCCCATGGCAATCAGCTGGCTTGCAGCATTTAGGAGCCAGAAGGGAGGGGGGAGGAGCACGGACTTGGCACAGCTCCCCCGCTCCCTCCCCTGCCTCCTGCCCATGGCAATCAACGTTCAGAAGGGAGAGGAGGGAGGGCGGAGGAGCGAAGACGCAGCATGCGAAGTAAAGGGGGAGGAGGTGCGGGGGGAGAAGAGGTGGGTCAAGGATGGAGGCTTGTGGGGAAGGGTTGGAGTGGAAGGGCCGAGGGTTGAGCCCCCTGCCCTGGCACAGTCAGTGCCTGTGCTTGCAAGGACAGCAAGAGGAGCAGCCGGACAATCCATCCTCTTCCACTCTCTGACTCCATCATCTCAACCAAGCTTCATACTCAGCAGCAATGATTGTAGTATTAAATTGTTTCTTTAAAACTGTTTAAAACTTATACCTGTATTAAATTTCTTGTTTAAAATTGTTTAAAATTTATATAATGCCTTTTGTCTGGCAAAAAAAAAAATTCCCTGGAACCTACTCCACCCTCCCCATTTATATTAATTCTTATGGGGAAATTGGATTCGCTTAACATCGTTTCACTTAAAGTTGCATTTTTCAAGAACATAACTACAATGTTAAGTGAGGAGTTACTGTATTAAATGCGTCACCAATATTAACAAATTTATCCTCCCTGCAACTCAGAGTTGCTCTAAATTATGTTGTTTACCATTTGCTTTAAAGGGGCATTATGGGAACTGGGTGCTGTTGTGATGCAAGGAATCTTATTCCCCAGGTAAACCTTATACAGTGGCAGCATGGAGGGTAGTGGTGTAAAAACTGCTAAGCTTGAGTTATACCTCAGAAAGACTTCTTCCTGTTCTTGCACATGGAGGTAATTCTCCTGGAGTGGGTACTGTGGCTTTAGGGCCTATCTGTGCAGGAGCAGTGTGAAGTGGTACCAGCACAGGCTAGGAGTTACTGCTTTTGTTGTTTAATAAGGAATGTTATTGACCATAACTCCATCTTAACTCAGTTTGTGATATTGACTCTTCTTAAAAAATCCCCTGGAAATATGCTGTTTTTTCTTTTGTACAGAGGGAGAGACATACCAGTCTGAAGAACGCTCTTTTCTCTTTAGACTACACACAGCTGATGAGAGCCTCATGTAGCAATCTCTGCTTGTTGAAAATACTAAAATCCACCATTGTAAATTCATATTGTGGTGTTCAAGATGACTATATTGTTTTACTCTAGAAAAAGATGTGAGGAGACGATGACATCAGTTATTTATATAAGGATTTTCTCTTTCCCTAGCTCTACAAATTAATAACCTGAGAGGAAAATCCTACCTCCTTGGCACTAGTACAGATTTTGTCATCAAACACTTTGTGTGTCAGCCATGGGGAAATCTTAGACTCTACTTTTTAGCTTTCTTAAAATAAACTTTGGCTACTTCTTTGTCTAGAATTTAGGTCCAACAATGTGGGAGATGATCTGAAAATTTTAGGAGAATTTGAATAATGCATAGATTTTATTTTATTTTTTTACACAGTCTTAAACTGATATTCACAAATCTGATAATGCAAAAAAGTATTATTTATGTTTATCCAGAAAGATCTGCTTGTTTTATTTCTGTTGAGAAATGGCAAAAACCTGATCAACAAAGAAATGGTTTTGCATCTAGTGATTATGTGGCAAATTAGAATATAAAATACTAACAATGGGCCTAAACTTGCACTTTGACAAATAGAAAACCCCACTCGCGGTAATAATTCCTACCCATACTCCTCACACTGCTGTCGGAGAAGTGGAGGCAGGCTTGTGATCCAGAAGAAAATGCTCTGTCCCCTTGCATGTGGTGCCTCCAGATCTTCAACTGGCTTATCGTTTATTACTTCAGGAATAACTGGCTCTTTATGTATTGTATTGCATTCAGTGATTAATGGGGCTTGACCTGATAAACACTAAAAAATCCACACAGTGGGCTGAATGAGGAGGAGAGGTGAAAGTAGACATTTGTTTATATGGTTTTCTGTTGGTGTGACCTGAGTAGGGGGCCTTAGTCCTAGAGAATATGAATAAGTAGCATTTTGTTTTTATATGAAAGGGATGCTGCTGCTCATCTGTTTGCTCCTCCCACGCATGTCCCCTTCACACAGTTGTTTTCATGGTAGCAAAACTATTGTAGGGGGCAGAAGAGGTGTGAGTTCCATGGGCCCTATCCTGCAAGATGCTGACCGTTTCAAGATGTGGGATGCTGTAAGGAACTTTTTCAGTCAATGCCCATTAATTTAATTGGAACTCAGGACCTTGGCAAGAGGTACTCAGCACTTAGCAAGATTGGGCGTGTGGTGAGCAAGCCTGTGCAGGAGATGGATTTTACTTTTTGTGCTAGCTTGCATGCACGCTGGAGCATAATTCTCCAGGGAACACAGCAAAGGAGTTGGGCTTAGATTGAAAACTTTTCCATGTGGGTGACAAAAGAGGGCATAACGGAATCAGGGTGGTTGTTAGAGGAGAGCTGAAGAAGATGGTGTTTGAAAATTACTAGCGTAAGTGACAGACTGATGGCTGTATGAGTCCAAGTTAAAGAGTGAGTCATGTTTGTGATATTAGCATATGCACCCCAACAAGGATGTGATGAGGAAGAAAAGTCTCCTCCAAGACTGGCAGACAGTAGTGGACACAGCAGCCCCCGAGGCTGGGAGATCTGAATGCACACACAGCCAGAAACAGATGGTGCTGTGAAATGTGTTTAGGAAAATGCCGTCTAAGCACTATAAATAAGGAAGGGAAAGTGCTACTAGACATTTGTATCTTCAACCAATGGATGATAACCCATACTTGGTTCCAAAAGAGAGCGAGTCATTTGTTTACATACATCAGTGGTGGAAACCAAAGCCAAATTGATATAATGTTGGTAAGGAAATCTCAGAGGAATTGAGTTGTGGACTGCAAAGTGATACCTAACGAGATGGTAGCACTGAATACAAACCTCTTATGGCAAAAATTCCAGCAAAGTGTTGGACAAGGAGGGAACTAAGCTCAAAAGAAATGAGATTAAAGTATGGAAGTTAAGGGAAGTCCGTCAGAGAAGTTTGTGCAAGCAGTACAGGATAAATGTCTGGCTGAAAAGAAGTGGAACCACCTCAAAAGAACAGGGATTTTGTAGTGGAAGAGGTTTATGGACAATAAGATCAGGAAAAGGCAGGGAAGGAAAGGAGTAGTGATGGATTAATGACATGCAAGTAGCAATCTGAAAAAAGAAAATGGTATGTAAAGAAAAATAAATGAATACATTGAGAGTAAATGGAAATAAATACAAAGAAGCAAAGTGAGCTGCCAAGCAGGCAATGAAGAAGATCAAAGAGAGTGCCCTAGATGATTTGTATGCCAACCTTGTAAACAATCCCCAGATGGCTGGCAAAAAGACGTATAGCATTGCAAAAATAAGATGCAGAGGGAAGGAGGATGGTATTATAACACCATTTGTAAATGATGATCGGGGAGACTGCTAGAAAACACATGAACAAGTGAAGTTGATGTGGAAAAAATACTTTGAGAGTATCTTAAATGAGGCTAACCTTTTTAGGGCAGAGTTGCCAACATGTGGTACCTGAGCTTGACATAGCAGAGGAGATGAGAAATGCAGCCCAGGAAATGAATAACGGTAAGGCAGTGACAAAGGACCTGGTGAAAGTCTTGGATTAGAGAGGCATAAAATGGATGAGCAGAGTGGTTAAAGCTGCATGGCGAGACAAGAGAATTCTCAAAGGCTGGTGCAGGTCTGTCTGGATCCCAATACACAAGAAGGAAAGCACCCATGAATGTGGAAATTACCAAGGGATAAAGCTATTGTTACATGAGATGAAGATACTGGGACACATCTTGGATGCTAGGATTAGGGCAATAGTGGAACCCCTCCGTGAACAAGAACAGTTTGGCTTTAGGAAAAAATGAGGAACTACAGATCCTGTGTTTGTAGTTCGGCAAGGGATAGAGAAGCAGCTAGAGTACCAACAGGAGAGCTTCTGGGCTTTTATAAACGTAGAAACTCACACAATAAAGTAGGATTGGAAATAAAGTAGACAGAAGAATTCTGACACCAGTTCTGAGGAAATATGCAGTGTTGGAGGATTTAATAACTATGGTGAATGCCCTATATAGCTTACCTAAAACAGTGATCCAAAAATCTTTTGAAATGACAAGTCCCTTTGAAAGTTGTTGGTTATAAGGCTACTGCTGTTTATCATATTGATGAACTATATAAGCAGGAAGATCCCAATAGGAAAAGATGAGAAGCTGCTATATGCAGATGACACAGCAAGAAGGGCACCTTCAAAGAAGACCTAGCAGAAATAACAAGCCAGTTGTATGACCATCTAAACTGGCATGGCATGAAAATGAACATGAATAATACTGAGGACCTGTGGATCATTTGAGGTGCCTCAGAGAAATGAACATAGAGATTAACGAGTAGACTGACCAGTTCAAGCACTTTGGCAACTGGGTCATGAAAGATGATGAGTTTGAACATGAGTGGGGAGTGTGTGGAATAACAGCTCAAGGTTTGTATATGATAAGCATATGCCACTGAGACTAAAAGCCCAACCGTATAGAACAATGTTGCACCCTGCAATGCTTATGGTGCAGAAGGATAGATGATAAATAGATCATAGGGTCAACGCCTATGGTTGTTTTGAGATTAGATGTCTTTGCACCATAAGAGGAATTACATGAAGAGACACATTTCAAAATGAAAGTATTAGGATGGAAGTCAAAATCCATGATGTGGCTGACAAAATCCAGGAAGTGTGACTTCACTGGTTTGGACACAGGCGGAGAATGAATGAAGGGGACCTGGTGAAAACAGCATGGCAGGTGAGGGTGGTAGAAAAAGACCCTGAGGAAAGCCAAGGAAGCAATGGTTGGATTGCATCAAAGAAGATAGAAAGCAGGTGAATTTTAGTGCTGCCTTGGACAGATGAAGATGGTGGATGCTTGCATGGAGGCAACCCCAGTTGATGGGATAAGTAGAAGAAGATAATTGATATAGTATTCCATTCACCTTCACAAGCAGCTGTTTTGTTTAGCATCTCATCATTATTATTTCCACAAAGTTAATTATACATATTACTTAAATAATATTACATCTTAAAGAACCTCCATAAAGACCAATGTGGAGTTAGAAAGAGTTTTATAGATGGCATAATGCCTAATCACAATAATATTTAAAAACCCAAACATTTCCACAGAACAACTCTAGAACACAAAGTTCTAGAACACACTTCTTATGGGATTAAATATTGTAACTTGACTTTGATCCTATCCTCTATAGGACTTAAAACTGATATCTGCTTTTTTGCACTCAGGAACATTGTGGCTGCTTGATTTTAGTGTAAATAAATAGTAGATCTTCATACTTCATATTGAATCATAACAATTTGGCTTACAAGGCAATTTTCACTATGCCCCTTTTCTTGGCCTCCAACTTGGCCATGGTTGTCTCACTCAGATAGTCCTACAGACAAAATTAATCCCTGGTGTAACTTCAGTTAAATCAATGTCTCCACTGAAGTCAGTTTGACTTCCATAGGATTACTGTATTTGTGAGACTGAAGTGATTTGGCCCTTATGTTGGACTTTTTCCTTGAGAAAATCCTTTTATTTATCAATAGGACAGAATATTAGCTAAAACTAGCAAGCAATGTGGGGGGAAACTGCCATAAAACATAGATGGATGCTTTAATATCTCTCAGGATATTTTTCATCTAGATATATTTCATAATTACTGCTTTTAGTTTAGCTCAACATATCATGTCCAGCAAAAATGAACTGAGGTTTCTTTACATTTTGTAATACAAATTGTCTAATTTCCATAGAAAAGAGACTCTTTTTAATAGTATGTGAACCTCAGAGTGATCTCTCTAAATTACTAAGATTTTGTCTCTCTCTCTTCTCTTGGAGCCAGAGAGGTTCTGCTAAAGTCCTGTTAACAGTTAGGTATTGCCCTCTACTGGTGAATACTCCCAGTTAACACAGTTGAATGGAAGACCAAGAAAGATGGTTATATTTTTATCTGAATAGATTCAGCTTCCCCTAACAAACTGTGTTAATTTGTTTTCTCTACAGCAAATGATGTAACTTCCAGATCATCAGCTGCAAAATCTTCAGAAACCATATCTGGTAAGAAAATCACTAACTGTAACACTCTGATTTATTGCAAATTCATGGCAGATAAGTGTCTGCCTCATGATAATTGAAGTAATGCAAAGAAGCTACTGTGTAAATAAGTTCCTATATTTCATCAATCTAGTTTTATTTTTTCATATGAATAAAATTGTATATACCATCTAGACAAACTCTTCTATTCTTAGTGCAATCACTCCAATTTAGCAGTAACTCTCTCAGGAATGGAATGATACATTCAAGTTGCCTGGCCCATAGCCTTTGACAGCCCACTAAATAGTGAATAATTCGTGGGGGACAGAAGGGAAGGTGAAGACACCATGGAGATTTCCTCCCACCACACATACACAGCTGGTAGAAATACCAAAAACACATTTCAAGATGTTCGGGGGATAAACATTATCCATAAAAATATTATTTATAGCAGAATGTGGGTGGACAAAATTGATACACAAGCACACAGCTCGCTGTTTACTGTTTAACACTTTATTGAAACATTTTTGGCATATTGTTACTTTTTAAATAGAAATAATTGTATATTGTATTTTTATTACAAAAAGCCTTGCTGTGCAGAACTGGTCCCCATCTGCCACATTTCCAATTAACGGAATACCCATGCTAAACAAAATGCTGTAGGTAAGGCCAAGGTGCAATTTCCATACTAATGCCTCATTTATTGGTTGCTCACAGAATATCCCCTGTCCCACTGCCAGCTGAGACAAAATCTATTAGCAATGTACACTCATTCTAATCCCTGCTTTTGGGTTCCTCAATTGTCCTAGAAAATTATTTGTAATCATAATAGTCCATCAGAATCCTTAAAGTTGAAGGATTTGTGCCTAGCTGTTAATCCCATGATCAAGGAGTAACGGTGTACTGTACAAGGGATTTTGTAAGACGGTAGGCCAAAATAAATTTATTTCCAAAATAATCTAACCTATGAATCAGAAGCTTTTTGTCCTCCTTTGCATCATGAAATAGGTTGCTTATGTCTTGTGTGCAATTCTCTCTTAACTGATGTAATAATTATTTTTAGTACATTTATCATGTTTGTTTCTTTGATGACAATCGCCTTCTTAGCAACACTTTGAAAAACATAGTACTGGTCTTTTCTGACAGATTGACAAACAGTTGTTGTATAGAGCTCTTCAAAGTTGTTACTGAGGTGTCACATGGTGCATCTGAGCTATGCTGCCCTCTGAACACTATTTACTTCTACACTATATTGTATGGAAATACTTTTAACATGTGTGTGTTCATGAATAAGCTTTTGCATACATCCCTGACTTTTTAAAAAACCCAAACATTTCTGCATTTCTGTTTCATGGCTTGTATTAATATAATTTTATTTTGTTCCATGTATATAGCTGAAGTATTTATTTACATCTTTTTTCATTTGTTATCAAACACAGCTAATTTAAGGTACAATAAACAATCCATATTACGTATAGTTTGCCACAATCCAGTATCATTGGGAATCTTTTTTTCAAAATTGTCACAGGACTATACTGGCAGGGCTGTATTCTGCAATAAAATAGCGGTGGGAAAATTAATTGCTACTGGCCAGATTAATCTCTCTCTTTTATGAGTACTAAACAAAACTAAGGACAAAATTATCAAAAGAGCTCAGCTACTAACAACTTCAATTCAGGCACTTAATCAGTGGCCAGGTGTTTAAAAGTGCTTAACATCTATTGTTCTGAATGTCAGCTTCTGGATACTGAATATTTTTGAAAATGTGGCCATCTCTAGGTACTTAAATTGGATCTTGAGCTCTTGTATTCTGTCCTGAGTTATAGGTGATGAGCTATTGAAAATCTGGTCCCAGATTCTTACAAAAAAATGAAAGCACTAATTTTAGGCCTCTTCCCCAACCTTCTTCCCCTTTGGCAGAATCAGTACTATTGGTACTTTTATCACCTACTCTATTAACGCTTCGGGCAAGATTTTATTAACATATCTGATATCTAGATGTATCTACCCTATATTTTGCCTTTTTATTTTATTTTTTTATTATTATTGTTATATTTCTTTCACAGATGCAACTTCATTAGAAAAGACAAGCACTGCAGGTGAGAATTATTCTACCCACTATGAACTGTAGAATTAGGGACAAATTCAGACCTGATGTAAGCAGACAAAACTCCATTATGTTCAGTGAGGTTTTGTGCATTTTTAACCAGTGCTGAATTTTGCCTTAGGACATTTTTTCAAAACCTCAAAATACTTTGTGGTTGTTTTATTTATTATTTGTATTACCATAGCATTAGGAGCCTGGGTCAAGGATCAGGACCCCACTTTGCTAGCAGCAATTTAGCAATTCCGTAGTTACGATTACATTGGAATTTGGAGATGTGAGAATGAAGGGTTGGCTTTTTAAAAGCTCCTGAGTAATGTCCACACTGCATTTGGGAGCTAGCACAGATTTGTGCTAGCGGGGCTAGCTCTAGTGAGCTAAAAATAGCCTGGGCTCCAGCCCAAGTCACCATGTCAAAGCAATGTCTACACAGCTATTTTTAGGGTTCTAGCATGAGTCTGTAGACGTGAACTGGGAGGTTTGCTCCCAGATGTGGTGTAAATATACTCTGAGTGACTTATGAACATAAGTCATCATAGGAAAGATGGAATGGACATCTTAGGACTGATGGTAAAATAATAAAATAATATAGAGCCTTTCACCTCTAGATCCCTGGTTCCGATCTGGCCTACCTGAGTAATGTTAAAATAATATTATCATGTGACTGCCATGCCCTGGCCTATGTGACTTCTTTCTGGACAATCAAATAGATCATAAACATCACTTCAGTTTGCTGTGATTGACATCCTTCTTGACAGCATCAGTGTAGGCCAAGGATTGAACTGGTAAAGAGATTGAACAAGCCTGTCTCACTTGCGGTGGCGGATTAGCTACTGAGACAATGGGGCCTGTGCCCAGGGGCCCCGGCCAACTGGGGGTACCGGAACTGGCCACCAAGCAGGCAGGGAGGGGAAAGCCCCTGTGCTCTGACCCCACTCCCTGGCAGACACCAGAGGGCAGCGGGAGAATCCCCTAGCATTCCCCAACCCTGGCAGAAGCCGGGGGGGGGGGCAGCAGGAAAAGCCCCAGCACTGGGACCCCCGCTGCAGCCCTACGACTGGAGAAGTCCTTGCTATCTGTCATGGCATATGGGCTGGGGGAGCTTTGACTCCCTGCTGTGGTCTGGGGCTGTGGCAGGGGGACAGAGCTTTTCTGGTCTTGGGGCTGCAGTGAGGGGGCAGAAAGTAGCAAACAGGTTGTGGGGGGTGGAATGGAGGGGACCCTGAGTGGAACAGGGGTGGGCCCCAGGGAAAGGACAGAAAGGGGTGGGGCCATGGTAGGGCTGAAGGTGGAAGGGGTAGGGAGGGGCCCCAGGAAACTTTAATCCATCTTTGCTCACCTGCCGGTGGTCCCACGAACGTAGCAGTGTATCTGTTCTGAGAATAAAGGGAATAAAGAGAAGATTTCACTTTCCATGGCTGGCAACACACAATTCTTCCAAGTACCAAACAAATGTAAAAATAACAACACTATTTAAAAATAATCTCTATGTAAAAATAGTCACACTTGTAATTAATAGAACCTACCCTAGCTGGTTGACAGTGAGAGATGCCTTCTGCATATACTGAAGCTATTAGTTTGACATTGCTCCGTCATTTACAAATGTCTGTCATGTTTTGAGACCTGAAGAAGAGCTCTGTGTAATTCAAAAGTTTGTCTCTCTCACTAGCAGAAGGTGGTCCAGTCAAAGATATTGCCTCATCCACCTTGTCTTGCTAATGTTTTATAATGTGGGTTGGGCCTCTTTTTTTACTTTACCAGAGGATAATAAATGCCAGAAATTTTTGACACTGGTTAGAGGAGTCATATTAGAGGCTGAAGAAACAAAGACTGTTTTTATGGAGGCGGCTCTATACTGTAAATAATACTTTAGGTAAAATGGGGAACAAAATATATGCCATCCCAAATTATGGAATTATTGTATTTTGCATTTATGCTCCATTGCCAGATTATATTAGAAGAAACTTTGTTTGAGGAGGGAAGTGTGGCTTTAGGTACAGATGTCGGATTAGCTTCCTCAGAAATTAGCAGAATATAACATCAAAAAAGAATATTTGACCCATTTTGTAAGAACAGTTTAATGCATAAGGATATATTCTGACCTTTCAAGCAAATTGCAGAACAATTCCCATTTAGTGTACAAAATTATATTTTATAGAAATGACATATTATGAAATTACTGTAATCATCCATAGAAAGTTTTTGTACCTAACATGAAGTATCTGCACTTGAAATAAGGTACCAAAGATGCCTGGGAAAGTGCATTTGTTGTAATATTAAATTAATATTCTATTAAAACAAAACAAAACTTCCCTTCCAGAATGTTAAGTGAGTTGCCTGAGTTAAACCAAACAGACTCATGCTCATTTTTGCATAACTTTTTTTTGCATTTCTTAATTTGTCTTAGAAAATATATATGTTTTTCCTCTCTTTCGTAATCCTTAAATGTAGATGATGTAGGACCTGATTTTCCTCCCAATTACATCTTTTTTAACTCTATGTCTTCATTGTAGTTTTACACGTGTAAAGGGAGATTCAAGCCAAGAATACCTAGGATGGGAAATAGACTAAACAGTGGCAAGAATCTCTCTATTAAGAGTATAAAAATGTCTGAGAATTCCTGCCCATTAAGAGTTAACCAGGGACAAATAAAGAGCAAAACAAGTTTTCTTTGTGATTGTGTTGAGATGACTCTTATAAAGGCTGTATTACAGAGTATGTGCATTTTATTGTTAGCATTGAGGGGCATTTCCTTTTCTTCCTTGAATTTCAGGTTACAATACCAAAAAACCTGACTCACATCTGTAATTCACAGTTAAAAGCCATGAGTAATAGAGTGAGAATTTTTTTGGCCATAATTCAAGCAAAAGTATCATCAGTCACTGGTTTTATCTCCAACTGATAGGAAAGAACTGTAGAGGATTTTTTTTCTTTTTAAATTAAAAAAAAATCACAGTCAAATAGAATGTGTATTAATGTATACATGCCATAGAATCTGACTTGCAAATTTCAAGCATGCTCTCCACCCTGTGGTATACCCACACCAGGCTTTGAGGTTGAATTTGTTAATAGTTCCGTAATAGATCTTGTAGTAGTTTCATGGGTCTTCCCACTAAGTGGTATTACAGTTCAATAGATGGGAATCAGTTTTGTTTCTGTGATGACAAATCACCTTGTTAGGAAGCCCTTCAGAAAAAATCATAGTACTGATGTCTACTGACACTTTGACAAGCAGTTGCATAGAGCCCTTCAAAGTCATCATTGAGATATCACAAGTTGTACCTGAGCTACATTGTCCTCTGAGCTACACTGCCCTTTGAACACTATTTACTCTTGTATTGCAATGTGGGGAAAGACACTTTAACTGTGTGCATTGAAGAATAAGTTGCTGCATATATTCCTGATTTTTTCCCTGCATTTCTTTGTTCCTGCTTGTACTGATATAATTTTCTTTTGTTTCATGTATGTAGTTGAAACATTTATTTACATCCTTTTTCATGTTTAGCAAAACCAGCTAATTTGATGCAAAATAGATAATTCATATTACTTACAGTTTTCTATATTTCAAGAAAATTGGTGATCTTTGCTCAGCAAAGTCACAGGACTAGACTAGCAGGGCTGTCACAGCTCAAGGTTGAGTTGAAACAGAAGAAAGCTGAGGAAGTTCATTGCTACTGGCCAGACAGTACCAGACTAATCTCTGTCTTTCATGAGTATTAAAAACACCAAGGGCAAAATTTTCAAAAGAACTCAATTACCAGCATCTCCCATTCAGTAACTCATTCAGATTTTCAAAAGTATTCAGCACCCATTGTTCTCAATCTATACTGAGTATTTTTAAAAACCTGGCCACCTTTTTTTAGGTGCTTAAATTGTAGGTTTAGCTTTTTGAAATTCTGTCCCCATTTACTAATCTTGAGAGTTTGAAACTCTGGCCCTGATTCTTAGAAAAAAATAAATGAATAAAGCGCTAACTTTATGTTTGTCTATTTTCTTTTCTTTTCTTTCCAGTAGAATCTTCTATTGTTACTTTCATCACCTACCCCATTAATGCTTCAGGCAAGAAATTAATATTTCTCATATCTAGATCTATTTAGCTTGTTTTACTTTTTATTTTGTCATTTTTATAATTTTTTAATATTCTTGTATTTTTCAGCTACAAGTTCAGATACAAGCACTGCAGGTGAGAATTATATGTATTACACAAATAAAAATTGTAGAATTAAGGCCAAATTCAGATGTGGCATAAGCAAACAAAACTCCACTGTGTTCAATAGGTTTGTGCTTGTTTAAACCAGGGCTAAATTTGGCCAACTTTGAACTTTGAAAAAAAGATTCATTATACTGGCTGTTTAGCCACTCCACAGTTAAGGTTGCATTGGCTGAGTTTTTAAAAAAAACTGTTAAATTGATATTTTACAGTTATCCAAAATATACTCCTTTCCCTTTCAGCCAGAACTTTAAGTGTGTTGCCAACGCCAAACCATACAGGTACATGCTTATTTTTATGGAGGTTTTTTACAATTAATTTGTACGTTAGAAAATATTTAGGGATATTGGTTCTATTTGAAAAGTGAATTCAGTGAGCTTGCTAAAACCACTTAAAATATTTCGGAATTATTATTAAATATCCAACACATTCATTATTCACATTTGTATTGTGTCCACTATTGTGGTATATGGGCACACATTTCATGGTTTAAATTATGTCAGTAATGTTCCAGACAAGAGGCGCATAATTTACCCACTCTCCTGATCTCTGAACTTAGAGACAGATGAGCTAATTCTCCTTTTACTTGCAAAAGTTTGATTCTGAAGTAACTCAATCATCTTTTATAACAAGTTATTATGGATTAATGCCTGTGCAAACAGGAGGAGAGTCTGAAATAAAAATGGGAAAGAGACCTGGCAGCTCATTTAAGTGACCAGTATTATATAGGCTTGTTATCAGAAATTCTTACATTTAAATTATTTATTTTTTCTACAGAAACTACTAATATTCCTGAATTTAACTTCTCCACAACAATAGGTAAGCCTTTATATTGTGTTAAGTTGTATTTTGAATGGCATAAAAGTATGGTTTATGAGCTGTGGGAATCTATGTTCTAATATTTTAAATATTTTTTTTTACTATTGTATTTCACATTAGCAATCAGTCTTACTGTAGGCCAAGTTCATATGATTTCACTGTGTATATATATTAGAACCGAGATTGTAAACCTACAGGGTCCTGTCATAAAACATTCAGTAATGGAAAGAAATGGATTTAATGTTACAGTTTTGTCTGAATTTCCCAACTTGTGTTTGATTAAAATTTTCACCTCAACATTGGTTTGCTCTGTTCCTGCTTCTATGGATACATTTTCTTCTGTTTCATGTATATAGCTGAAGCAATTATATGCATCCTTTTGTCAATTTTTAGTAAAAATGGCTGTATGTAGGCACAATGGACAATTATATGAGCATGTTACACATAATTACCGCAATTCAGAACAACTGGTTATCTTTGCAAGAGAGTCACAGGACTAGACTGGCAGGGCTGTCACAGCTTCAGTAGAAGAATGATGGGGAAGTTCATAGCTACTGGGCAGGCTGCACCAGACTAATCTGCTATACATGGAACAAATATCCAAGGGCAAAATTTTCCACAAAAGCTCAGTTACCAGCAGTCCCCATTCAAGCACTTATTCAAATTTTCAAAAGTATTCAGTACCTCTTGTTCTCTGTGGGTTCTAAGTATTTTTGAAAATCTGGCTACTTCCTTCAGATGCCTAAACTGGAGTCTTAACTTTTTTGAAATTCTGTCCCCAGTTGAGGGCGTAGTGAGCTTAAAATCTGGCCCCATTTTCTTACAAACAAAAATTTAAGCACTAATGTTATGCTTCTCTATTATTATTTTTTTTTATTTTGCTGCAGAATCCTCTATCATTACTTTTATCACCTACCCCATTAATGCTTCAGGCAAGATTTTCTTAATATTTCTCATATTTTGATGTATTCAGCTTTTGTCTTACCTTTTTATTGTGTACATTTTTACTTTTTTCTATTTTTGTTCTATTACTCAGATACAACTTCACTAGAAAGAACAAGTGCTGAAGGTGAGAATTATTTTACACAAGTATGAAGTTTAGAATGAGAGCCAAATTCAGATCTGGTGTAAGAGACAAAACTCTCTTGTATTCAGTAGGGTTGTACTTGTTTAAATTAGTGTTAAATTTGGCCCATGATCATTATTTTCACAACCTTAAAATGTTTATCATATTGGCTGGTTAGCCACCCTCTTCCATTAAGTTTGCACTGATAGAGTTTTGAAAATATGAAATTCGTATGATACTGTTAATCAAACAAAACACTTTTCCTTTTTAGATAGAACTTTAAGTGTATGGCTGGAGCCAAACCAGCTTATCTTTACGTAGTATTTTTCTCCATTTTTTTGTATTTTAGAAAATATGTCGGAATGCTGGTTCTGTGTTGAATAGTGAATTCAGTAAGATTGCTGTGACCAAGGTCCTAGGGGCCACGCTGAGATTGCTCAGTTAGGACAAGCTGCAAAGAATGAGGCAGATAATCCCCCAAACTGATGGTTATTCTGATACTTAGATTTTCCAAGCCAGCAACAAAACAGTTTCTACAGTACCTTACTGGTTACCCAGAAGCCAAAATCACAGTTCCCTTAAAGTAAACCAGACCACCCAGACCACCAAGTCACATATGATGAGGATTACTGAAAATCTTGTTCATCATATGAAAAAGTTCTACCAGTCCCAAAGAATCAGACACATTACCCATCAAGTTAATGAATATCTCAGATCTTACCCAAATACACGCTTACAGCCAATTCTTATTAACTAAACTAAGATTTATTAAAAGAAAAGAGAGAGAGAGTATTGGTTAAAAGATCATTATACATACAGAAATGCATTGAGCCCTTAGGTCAGTTTCATAGTAGAGATGGTGAGCTTCAAAGTTACAAAGATTCCTTTCCAGAATCAGTTTATCAGGTTATAGTCCAATGTCCATTTCCAATATCAGGGTGATCCAGAATGCACTGGAGACCATAGTCTTGCGACTCAAACTTCCCCTGACAAAGCTTAAGCAAATCTGAGGTGAAAGGATCAGGTCCCAAAAGCCCTTTATATATTTTCCGGACAGCATGCAGTCCTTAGGTAAAGAATATTTGCTTTGAAGTAGAATTACCTATTTCCTGTGTATACACAGGTAACTAGTCGCATTCATCAGCATAAGGTAATTATCCATTAAGCGGTTCATAGACAGATTACTACAAGCTTCAAAGAGAAATAGAGACAATGAAATTATTACACCCAAGTTCCATCTAAATGTTAATATTCCCTTTTTATCTGTGCATCAGTAAATATAGAAACAGACAGGAACCATTTGTTTAGATGGTTAACATCTAACAAGATATAAGTAAACACATACAATTAGTGCTACCTCTAATTCTCTAACAGTACATGTTTGTGGTTCAAAGCTCTAGTCTATTTAACATAGCTATGTTAGTTATTTATAAGGAATAGCCCTAATTAGCATTTATAGATTTCTCTAATATGTCTTTAATGAACCATATGAATTTGGGTCATTTAGCCTGCAAGTTACTTAACCCTTTTTGGCCCTGTGTCATAATTGCTAAAACTACTCAAAATATTTTTGAAACAATTTTAAATATCCACCTCCTTCATTACACACATTTATATGGTGTCCATCATGGTGGAATATGGGAATATGTTTAATGGTTTAAATTGGGTCAATCTTATGATAAACAAGAGGGGCATAATTAACTCTGGGTACGTCTGCACTACGGGACTATTCCGAATTTGCATAAACCGGTTTTGTAAAACAGATTGTATAAAATCGAGTGCGCGCGGCCACACTAAACACATTAAATCGGTGGTGTGCGTCCACGGTCCGAGGCTAGCATCGACTTCTGGAGCGTTGCACTGTGGGTAGCTATTCCGTAGCTATCCCATAGTTCCCGCAGCCTCTCCCGCCCCTTGGAATTTCCGGGTTGAGATCCCAGTGCCTGATGGGGCAAAAATCATTGTCGCGGGTGGTTCTGGGTAAATGTCGTCAGTCACTCCTTCCTCTGGGAAAGCAACGGCAGACAAGCATTTCGCGCCTTTTTTCCCTGGATTGCCCTGGCAGATGCCATAGCATGGCAATCATGGAGCCTGTTTTGCCTTTTGTGACTGTCACCATATGTGTACTAGATGCCGCTGACAGAGGCGATTCAGCAGCGCTACACGGCAGCATGCTTTTGCTTTTGCATGACAGCAGAGATGGTTACCAGCCATACTGTACCATCTACCAATCCATAAATTGGTAAAAAGATGATCATGGTTACCAGTCCTTTTGCACTGCACCATCTGTTGCTGTCATAAGTGCCCCTGGCTGCTCTTAGCCAGGGGCGCAAAAGCCAAAATTGGGAATGACTCCTGAGTCAATCTCCTTTGGTATCTAAAAAATAGAATCAGCCCTGTCTAGAATTTGGGCAAGTGTACTAGAGAACCACTGCATCATGGAACCAGAGAGCACAGCTGCTCTGTGTCAGATCCTGCAGAAATTATGAGCTGTATGCTATTCACAGGTGCTCCTGCAACAACCCCACCTGTTGATTCCATTCTTCCCAGCCTTCCTGGGCTACCGTAGCATTGTCCCCCCACTTGCGTGATGAAGTAATAAAGAATGCAGGAATAAGACACAGTGACTTGTTAGTGAGAAATGAGTGGAAGGCAGCCTCCAGCTGCTATGATAGTCCAGACAGGACATTAAGAAGTGAGGAGAGAGGAGCCCAGCATCACTGCTAGTCCAGGGGCAATTGAATCTTTTCTTTACACATGAAGGGTGGGGCTGATGGAGCTCAGCCCCTGTTGCTATGATGAAGATTTGCTACCAGCCATACTGCACCATCTACCAGGAAAACAGGGCCAGGCGCCCTTGATAGACCTAACGGATGCTAGTCGGCATAGTTACCAGTCCTTTTGCACTGCCCCACGTGCCAATAGGCTGATGATGACGATAGGTATCAGCTTACTGCACCATCAGCCACCCATGGCGGGGAGCAAGGATGTTGGTGTTGAGTGCTGCAGCATCGCGGTCTCATCTGCAGCATCTCAGCAAAGATAGGTGTGACATGTAAAAGAGTCGGGCGAGAGATTGTTTTCGCTTCACTTCTGGGGTGGGGTGCGGAATTGCCGAGCTATGCCCTGACCCACCGCGACACTGTTTTTGACCCTAGAAGCGATTTGGAGCTCAGCCGGAAGAATGCAAATGCTCGGATACTGCCGCAGGAACTGTGGGATAGCTTGAGTCCTCCAGTCCATGAGCGCCCATTTGATTCTTTGGCTTTCCATTACGCTTGTCACTTGCAGCAGCAAGCGCTGAGTCCACTGCTAAGCGGCGTCTGTCTGGAGATTTTTAAAAATGATTTTGAGTTTCGTCTTCTGCGTAACGGAGCGCTGATAGAACAGATTTGCTCTGCCCTTACTGCAGTCACATCCTAGCATCAATTCATGCTGGAGCTCTTTTTTTATTTTGATTTCGGATCAGTATCGCCACCCATGCTGATCGGAGTTTCATGCTGGGCAAACAGGAAATATTCAAAGTTCGCCGGGCTTTTCTGTCTACCTGGCTTACTGCATCTGAGTTCAGATTGCTGTCCAGAGCTGGCCAGTGGCATCAGGGATATCGCTTCGAGGCCACAATACTGTTGATTTGCGCCACACTAAACCTAACTGATATGGCAACACCGACATTAATACTTACCCTCTGTTAGGAGGAGTACAGAAATCAGAAATGCAAAGAGCCCTTTACATCGATATGCGGGCCTCCCAGTGTGGATTTGGGTGTGGCGCAATCAGTTTTACGCCCTAAAACCG
>NW_024100876.1:300000-427980 GCF_016161935.1 Mauremys reevesii
TCTGAGTCAGCCACCCTGCTATCCGCTTCCTTCGCCAGCCACTCTGCTATCCGCTCTTCTCCGAGCCACCCTGCTATCCGCTTCTCCGCTAGCCACCCTGCTATCCGCTTCCTCTCCGCCAGCCACTGCTATCCGCTTCTCCGCTAGCCACTGCTATCCGCCTTCTCCGCTAGCCACTTGCTATCCGCTTCTTCTGAGTCAGCCACTTGCTATCCGCTCTTCTCCGCTAGCCACCCTGCTATCCGCTTCCTCCGCTAGCCACTGCTATCCGCTTCTCCTTCCGCCAGCCACTCTGCTATCCGCCTTCCGCCAGCCACCCTGCTATCCGCCTCTTCGCAGCCACCCTGCTATCCGCTTCCTTTGCTATCCGCTCCTCTGAGTCAGGCACCCTGCTATCCGCTCCTCTCCGCTAGCCACTTGCTATCCGCTTCCTTCCGCTAGCCACCCTGCTATCCGCCTTCTCAGCCACCCTGCTATCCGCTTCCTTCCGCTAGCCACTCCTGCTATCCGCCTCTCCGCTAGCCACTTGCTATCCGCTCTCTCCGCCAGCCACCCTGCTATCCGCCTCCTCCAGCCACCTGCTATCCGCTTCTCTGCAGCCACCCTGCTATCCGCCTTCTCCGCTAGCCACCTGCTATCCGCCTCCGCTAGCCACCCTTGCTATCCGCTCCTCTCCGCCAGCCACCCTATCCGCTTCCTCTCCAGCCACTTGCTATCCGCCTTCTGAGCCACCTGCTATCCGCTTCTTCCGCTAGCCACTGCTATCCGCTCCTCCAGCCACCCTGCTATCCGCTTCCTCTGCTAGCCACCTGCTATCCGCTCCTTCCGCTAGCCACCCTGCTATCCGCCTCCTCCGCCAGCCACCCTGCTATCCGCCTCCTCTCAGCCACCCTGCTATCCGCTCCTTCTCCGCTAGCCACCCTGCTATCCGCTTCTTCCCAGCCACCCTGCTATCCGCTCTCCGCCAGCCACCCTGCTATCCGCTCTTCTCCGCCAGCCACTTGCTATCCGCCTTCTCCGCTAGCCACCCTGCTATCCGCCTTCCGCTAGCCACCTTGCTATCCGCTTCCTTCTCCGCTAGCCACCCTGCTATCCGCTCCTCTCCGCTAGGCACCTTGCTATCCGCTTCTCTCCGCTAGCCACCCTGCTATCCGCTTCCTCTGAGTCAGCCACTGCTATCCGCTCCTCTGCCAGCCACCCTGCTATCCGCTTCTCTCCGCAAGGCACCCTGCTATCCGCTCCTCTCCACCAGCCACCCTGCTATCCGCTCTCTGCCAGCCACTTGCTATCCGCCTTCTCCGCTAGCCACTGCTATCCGCTTCCTCTGCAGCCACCCTGCTATCCGCTCTCTGCCAGCCACCCTGCTATCCGCTTCCTCCGCTAGCCACTCTGCTATCCGCCTCTCCGCTAGCCACCCTGCTATCCGCCTCTCCGCTAGCCACTCCTGCTATCCGCTTCCTTCTCCAGCCACCTGCTATCCGCTTCCTTCAGCCACTCTGCTATCTCCTCTCCGCCAGCCACTGCTATCCGCTCCTTCTCCCAGCCACCCTGCTATCCGCTTCCTTCTCCGCTAGCCACCCTGCTATCCGCTTCTCTCCGCTAGCCACCCTGCTATCCGCTACTCTCCGCAGCCACCCTGCTATCCGCTTCTCTTCTTATCCGCCTTCCGCTAGCCACCCTGCTATCCGCTTCCTCTCCGCTAGCCACCTGCTATCCGCTTCCTTCTGAGTCAGCCACTTGCTATCCGCTCCTCTCCTCAGCCACCCTGCTATCCGCTTCTCCGCCAGCCACTCCTGCTATCCGCCTTCCGCTAGCCACCTGCTATCCGCTCCTCTGCCAGCCACCCTGCTATCCGCTTCTTCCGCCAGCCACCCTGCTATCCGCTACTCTCCGCCAGCCACCCTGCTATCCGCTCCTCTGAGTCAGCCACTGCTATCCGCTTCTCCGCTTAGCCACCTTGCTATCCGCCTTCTCCGCTAGCCACCTGCTATCCGCTCCTCTCCGCTAGCCGCTCTGCTATCCGCTCCTCTCAGCTAGCCGCCCTGCTATCCGCTTCTCTCCGCTAGCCGCCCTGCTATCCGCTCCTCTGAGTCAGCCACCCTGCTATCCGCCTTTCTCCGCTAGCCACTTGCTATCCGCTCCTTCTCTAGCCACCTTGCTATCCGCCTTCGCAGCCACCCTGCTATCCGCCTTCTCCGCTAGCCACCTGCTATCCGCTTCCTCCGCCAGCCACCTGCTATCCGCCTTCTCCGCTAGCCACTCTGCTATCCGCTTCTCCGCTAGCCACTGCTATCCGCTTCCTTCTATCCGCTTCTCCGCTAGCCACCCTGCTATCCGCTTCTCCGCTAGCCACTCTGCTATCCGCTTCCTAGCCACCCTGCTATCCGCTTTCTCCGCCAGCCACTGCTATCCGCTCCTCTGAGTCAGCCACTTGCTATCCGCTTCTCCGCTAGCCACCCTGCTATCCGCTTCTCAGCCACTTGCTATCCGCTCCTCCGCTAGCCACCCTGCTATCCGCTTCTCCGCTAGCCACCCTGCTATCCGCCTCCTCTGAGCCAGCTCTCTGCTATCCGCCTTCTCCGCTAGCCACCCTTCTATCCGCTCCTCTGAGTCAGCCACCCTGCTATCCGCTTCCTCTCCGCTAGCCACCCTGCTATCCGCTCCTTCCGCCAGCCACCCTGCTATCCGCCTTCTCCGCTAGCCACCCTGCTATCCGCTTCTCTCCGCCAGCCACTCTGCTATCCGCTTCCTTCTGAGTCAGCCACTCTATCCGCCTTTCCGCCAGCCACTCTGCTATCCGCCTTCTCCTAGCCACCTGCTATCCGCTTCCTCTGAGTCAGCCACTCTGCTATCCGCTTCCTCTGCCAGCCACTTGCTATCCGCTTCCTCCGCTAGCCACCCTGCTATCCGCTTCCTTCTCAGCCACCCTGCTATCCGCCTCTCCAGCCACCCTGCTATCCGCCTTCAGCCACCCTGCTATCCGCTTCTCCGCCAGCCACCCTGCTATCCGCTTCTCCGCTAGCCACCTGCTATCCGCTCCTCTCCGCTAGCCACCCTGCTATCCGCTTCCTGCTATCCGCCTCTCCGCCAGCCACTTGCTATCCGCTCTCCGCTAGCCACCTTGCTATCCGCTTCTTCTCCGCAGCCACCCTGCTATCCGCCTCTGAGTCAGCCACCCTGCTATCCGCTCCTCTGTCAGCCACCCTGCTATCCGCTCCTTCTCCGCTAGCCACCTGCTATCCGCTTCCTTCTCCGCCAGCCACTCTGCTATCCGCTCCTTCCGCTAGCCACCCTGCTATCCGCTTCCTTCTCCGCTAGCCACTTGCTATCCGCTCCTCTCCGCCAGCCACCCTGCTATCCGCTCCTTCCGCCAGCCACCCTGCTATCCGCTTTCTGCTAGCCACTTCTATCCGCTCTCTCCGCTAGCCACCTGCTATCCGCTCCTTCCGCCAGCCACCCTGCTATCCGCTTCCTTCTGAGTCAGCCACTTGCTATCCGCTCTTCTAGCCACCCTGCTATCCGCTCCTCTCCAGCCACCCTGCTATCCGCTTCTTCAGCCACTCTGCTATCCGCTTCTCCGCCACCCTGCTATCCGCTCCTCTCCGCCAGCCACCCTGCTATCCGCCTCTCCGCTAGCCACCCTGCTATCCGCTCCTCTCCGCAGCCACCCTGCTATCCGCCTTCTCCGCTAGCCACTTGCTATCCGCTCCTCTCCGCTAGCCACCCTGCTATCCGCTTTCTCCGCCAGCCACTTGCTATCCGCTTCCTCTCCGCCAGCCACCCTGCTATCCGCCTCTCCGCCAGCCACCTGCTATCCGCTCCTCTGCCAGCCACCCTGCTATCCGCTTCCTCTCCGTCAGCCACTCTGCTATCCGCTTCTCCGCTAGCCACCCTGCTATCCGCTTCTCCGCCAGCCACCCTGCTATCCGCCTTCCTCCAGCCACCCTGCTATCCGCTTCCTCTCCGCCAGCCACCCTGCTATCCGCTTCTCCGCTAGCCACCCTGCTATCCGCTTCTCCGCTAGCCACTTGCTATCCGCTTCTCCGCTAGCCACCCTGCTATCCGCTTCCTTCTCCGCCAGCCACTTGCTATCCGCTCTTCTCCGCCAGCCACCCTGCTATCCGCTCCTTCTCCTAGCCACTGCTATCCGCTTCTCACTCTGCTATCCGCCTTCTGCCACCCTGCTATCCGCTCTCCTCCGCTAGCCACCCTGCTATCCGCTTCCTTCTCAGCTACCCTGCTATCCGCCTTCCGCCAGCCACCCTGCTATCCGCTTCCTTCTCCGCTAGCCACCTGCTATCCGCTTCCTTCCGCTAGCCACTGCTATCCGCTTCTCCCAGCCACTGCTATCCGCTTCTACCCTGCTATCCGCTCTCTCCGCTAGCCACTCCTGCTATCCGCTTCCTTCTAGCCACTGCTATCCGCCTCTGCAGCCACTTGCTATCCGCTTCCGCTAGCCACCCTGCTATCCGCTCCTCTCCGCCAGCCACCTGCTATCCGCCTTTCCAGCCACCCTGCTATCCGCTCCTTCTCCGCTAGCCACCCTGCTATCCGCCTCTCCGCCAGCCACTCTGCTATCCGCTTCCTCTCCGCCAGCCACCTGCTATCCGCTCCTTCAGCCACCACTTGCTATCCGCTTCTCCGCTAGCCACCTGCTATCCGCCTTCTCCGCTAGCCACCCTGCTATCCGCTCCTTCTCCGCTAGCCACCTGCTATCCGCTCCTCTGAGTAGCCACCTGCTATCCGCTTCCTCTCCGCCAGCCACTGCTATCCGCTCCTCCGCCAGCCACCCTGCTATCCGCTCCTCTCCGCTAGCCACCCTGCTATCCGCCTCCTCTCAGCCACCCTGCTATCCGCTTCTCTCCGCTAGCCACTGCTATCCGCTTCCTCCGCAGCCACCCTGCTATCCGCCTTCCGCTAGCCACCCTGCTATCCGCTTCCTTCTCCGCCAGCCACTGCTATCCGCTTCCTCTGCCAGCCACCCTGCTATCCGCTTCTTCCGCCAGCCACCTGCTATCCGCCTCTGCAGCCACTGCTATCCGCCTTCTCCGCTAGCCACTTGCTATCCGCCTTCCGCTAGCCACCCTGCTATCCGCTTCCTTCCGCTAGCCACTTCTGCTATCCGCCTTCTCCGCCAGCCACCCTGCTATCCGCTTCCTCTCAGCCACCCTGCTATCCGCTCCTCTCCGCAGCCACCCTGCTATCCGCTTCCTCCGCTAGCCACCTGCTATCCGCTTCCGTCAGCCACTTGCTATCCGCTTCTCCGCCAGCCACCCTGCTATCCGCTTCCTTCTCCGCTAGCCACCCTGCTATCCGCTTCTCCGCTAGCCACCCTGCTATCCGCTCCTCCGCCAGCCACCCTGCTATCCGCTTCCTCTCCGCAGCCACCCTGCTATCCGCTTCTCCGCCAGCCACCCTGCTATCCGCCTTCCGCTAGCCACCCTGCTATCCGCTCTTCTGCTATCCGCTCTCCAGCCACCTTGCTATCCGCTCCTTCCGCCAGCCACCCTGCTATCCGCCTTTCTCCGCTAGCCACCCTGCTATCCGCTTCCTTCCGCTAGCCACCCTGCTATCCGCTCCTCCGCCAGCCAATTCTGCTATCCGCTTCCTCTCCTAGCCACCCTGCTATCCGCTTCCTCTCCAGCCACCCTGCTATCCGCCTTCTCCGCAGCCACCCTGCTATCCGCCTCCTCTCCGCCAGCCACCCTGCTATCCGCTTCCTTCCGCTAGCCACTCTGCTATCCGCTTCCTCTCCGCTAGCCACTTGCTATCCGCCTTCTCCGCTAGCCACCTTGCTATCCGCTTTCTCCGCCAGCCACCCTGCTATCCGCTTCTCCGCTAGCCACCTGCTATCCGCCTTCTGAGTCAGCCACCCTGCTATCCGCTTCCTCTCCGCTAGCCACTTGCTATCCGCTCCTTCCGCTAGCCACCTGCTATCCGCTTCTCCGCTAGCCACCCTGCTATCCGCTTCTCTCAGCCACCCTGCTATCCGCCTCTCCAGCCACCCTGCTATCCGCCTTCTCCGCTAGCCACTGCTATCCGCTTCCTCCAGCTACCTGCTATCCGCTTCCTGAGCCAGCCACTTGCTATCCGCTCCTCTCCGCTAGCCACCCTGCTATCCGCTTCCTTCTCCGCCAGCCACTCTGCTATCCGCTTTCTCCGCTAGCCACTTGCTATCCGCCTTTCTCCTCCGCTAGCCACCCTGCTATCCGCTTCCTTCCGCAGCCACCCTGCTATCCGCTTCTCTGCTATCCGCTCTTCCTCCTTCAGCCACTGCTATCCGCTTCCTTCTCCAGCCACCTGCTATCCGCTTCTCCTTCCGCTAGCCACTGCTATCCGCCTTCTCCGCTAGCCACCCTGCTATCCGCTTCTCCGCTAGCCACTCCTGCTATCCGCTTCCTCTCCGCAGCCACCCTGCTATCCGCTTCCTCCGCTAGCCACTGCTATCCGCTTCCTTCTCCGCTAGCCACCCTGCTATCCGCTTCCTTCTCCGCTAGCCACCCTGCTATCCGCTTTCTCCTTAGCCACCCTGCTATCCGCTCTTCTCCGCTAGCCACTTGCTATCCGCTTCCTCTGAGCCACCTTGCTATCCGCCTTCTCCAGCCACCCTGCTATCCGCTTCTCCGCTAGCCACTCTGCTATCCGCCTTCTCAGCCACCCTGCTATCCGCCTTCTGAGTCAGCCACTCCTGCTATCCGCTCCTCTCCAGCCACCCTGCTATCCGCCTTCTCCTAGCCACCCTGCTATCCTCTCCGCTAGCCACCCTGCTATCCGCTTCTCCAGCCACCCTGCTATCCGCTCCTTCCGCTAGCCACCCTGCTATCCGCTTCCTCCGCCAGCACCTGCTATCCGCTTCCTTCTCCAGCCACTGCTATCCGCCTTCTCCAGCCACTTGCTATCCGCCTCCTCTCCGCTAGCCACCTGCTATCCGCTTTCTCCGCTAGCCACCTGCTATCCGCCTTCTCAGCCACTCCTGCTATCCGCTTCCTTCTAGCCACCCTGCTATCCGCTTCCTCCGCTAGCCACCCTGCTATCCGCTTTCTCTAGCCACTTGCTATCCGCCTTTCTCCGCCAGCCACTCTGCTATCCGCTTCTCCGCTAGCCACCCTGCTATCCGCCTTCTCCAGCCACTTCTATCCGCTTCCTCTCTAGCCACCCTGCTATCCGCTCCTTCCGCTAGCCACCTTGCTATCCGCCTTTCTCGCTAGCCACTCTGCTATCCGCTTCTCCGCCAGCCACCCTGCTATCCGCTCTTCCGCTAGCCACCTGCTATCCGCTCCTCTCGCTAGCCACTCCTATCCGCCTTCTGTCAGCCACTTGCTATCCGCTTCCAGCCACCCTGCTATCCGCTTCCTTCCGCTAGCTCTGCTATCCGCTTCTCTGCAGCCACCTGCTATCCGCTCTCCGCTAGCCACTCCTGCTATCCGCTTCTCTTCTCCGCTAGCCACTTGCTATCCGCTTCCTTCCGCTAGCCACCCTGCTATCCGCCTCTCCGCTAGCCACCCTGCTATCCGCTTCTCTCCGCTAGCCACCTTGCTATCCGCTTCCTTCTGTCAGCCACCTGCTATCCGCTCCTTCTGCTATCCGCTTCCTTCTGCTAGCCACCTGCTATCCGCCTTCTCCAGCCACTTCTATCCGCCTTCTGCTAGCCACTTGCTATCCGCTTCTTCCGCCAGCCACCCTGCTATCCGCCTCCTCTCAGCCACCCTGCTATCCGCTTCCTCTCCAGCTACTCTGCTATCCGCTTCTCCGCTAGCCACCTTGCTATCCGCTCTCCCTTCAGCCACCCTGCTATCCGCTTCCTCCGCTAGCCACTTGCTATCCGCTTCCTCTCCGCTAGCCACTTGCTATCCGCCTTCTCCGCTAGCCCTGCTATCCGCTTCCTTCCTCCGCTAGCCACTGCTATCCGCCTTCTCCGCTAGCCACTCTGCTATCCGCTTCCTTCTCCGCTAGCCACCCTGCTATCCGCCTTCTCCGCTAGCCACCCTGCTATCCGCTTCTTCTCCGCTAGCCACCCTGCTATCCGCCTTCTTGCCAGCCACCCTGCTATCCGCTCTTCTCCAGCCACCCTGCTATCCGCCTTCTCTCCGCCAGCCACTTGCTATCCGCTTCCTCCGCTAGCCACCCTGCTATCCGCTCTTCTCCGCTAGCCACCTGCTATCCGCTTCTCCGCTAGCCACCTGCTATCCGCTCCTCTCGCTAGCCACCCTGCTATCCGCTTCTCTCTTATCCGCCAGCCCTGCTATCCGCTTCCTTCTCCGCTAGCCACCCTGCTATCCGCTTCTCCTTCTCCGCCAGCCACCTGCTATCCGCCTTCTCCGCTAGCCACTCCTGCTATCCGCTCTTCTCTCCGCTTAGCTACCTTGCTATCCGCCTTCTAGCCACTCTGCTATCCGCCTTCTCCGCTAGCCACCCTGCTATCCGCTTCCTCTCCTCAGCCACCCTGCTATCCGCTTCCTCTCCGCTAGCCACTGCTATCCGCCTTCTCCGCCAGCCACTCTGCTATCCGCTTCCTCTCCAGCCACCCTGCTATCCGCTTCCTCTCCGTCAGCCACCTGCTATCCGCTTCTCCGCTAGCCACCCTGCTATCCGCTTCCTTCTCCGCTAGCCACTTGCTATCCGCTCCTTCTCCGCTAGCCACCCTGCTATCCGCTCCTCTCCGCTAGCCACCCTGCTATCCGCTTCCTTCCGCTAGCCACCCTGCTATCCGCTTCCTTCCGCCAGCCACCCTGCTATCCGCTCCTTCTCCGCTAGCCACCCTGCTATCCGCTTCCAGCCACCCTGCTATCCGCTCTTTCCGCTAGCCACCCTGCTATCCGCTTCTCTCCGCCAGCCACAAATCTATCCGCTCTTCTCTGCCAGCCACCCTGCTATCCGCTTCTCTTCCGCTAGCCACTTGCTATCCGCTTCCTTCTCTAGCCACTTCTGCTATCCGCTTCCTTCTCCGCTAGCCACCCTGCTATCCGCTTCCTTCTCCAGCCACCTGCTATCCGCCTTCTCCGCTAGCCACCTGCTATCCGCTTCTCCGCTAGCCACCCTGCTATCCGCCTTCTCCGCTAGCCACCTGCTATCCGCTTCTCCGCTAGCCACCCTGCTATCCGCTTCTTCCGCTAGCCACCTTGCTATCCGCTTCTCCGCCAGCCACTTGCTATCCGCTTTCCTGCCACTTGCTATCCGCCTTCCGCTAGCCACCCTGCTATCCGCTTCCCTTCTCCACAGCCACCCTGCTATCCGCTCCTCTCCGCTAGCCAATTCTGCTATCCGCTTCTCTCCGCTAGCCACCCTGCTATCCGCTTCCTTCTCCGCCAGCCACCCTGCTATCCGCTCCTCCGCCAGCCACTTGCTATCCGCCTCTCCGCCAGCCACTCTGCTATCCGCCTTCTCCAGCCACCTGCTATCCGCTTCCTTCTCCGCTAGCCACCCTGCTATCCGCTCTTCTCCGCTAGCCACTTGCTATCCGCTTCTCCTTAGCCAATTCTGCTATCCGCTTCTCTGTCAGCCACTTGCTATCCGCTTCCTCCGCCAGCCACCCTGCTATCCGCTTCCTCTCCGCTAGCCACCCTGCTATCCGCTCCTCCGCTAGCCACCCTGCTATCCGCTTCTTCTAGCCACCCTGCTATCCGCCCTTCCGCCAGCCACCCTGCTATCCGCTTCTCCGCTAGCCACTCCTGCTATCCGCTTCTCTCCGCTAGCCACCCTGCTATCCGCTCTTCTGTCAGCCACCCTGCTATCCGCTTCCTTCCGCTAGCCACTTGCTATCCGCTTCTCCGCTAGCCACTCTGCTATCCGCCTTCTCCGCTAGCCACCTGCTATCCGCTTCCTTCTCCGCCAGCCACCTGCTATCCGCCTTCTCCTAGCCACTCTGTATCCGCCTTTCCGCAGCCACCCTGCTATCCGCCTTCCTCTCCGCTAGCCACTTGCTATCCGCTTCCTCTCCGCTAGCCACCCTGCTATCCGCTCCTCTCCGCTAGCCACTCCTGCTATCCGCTTCCTCTCCGCCAGCCACTTGCTATCCGCTCCTTCTGCCAGCCACTCTGCTATCCGCTCCTTCTCTCAGCCACCCTGCTATCCGCTTCCTCTCCGCTAGCCACTTGCTATCCGCTTCCTCTCCAGCCACCCTGCTATCCGCTTCTCCAGCCACTCCTGCTATCCGCTCCTCTCCAGCCACCCTGCTATCCGCTTCCTCTCCGCTAGCCACCCTGCTATCCGCTTCCTTCTCCGCCAGCCACCTGCTATCCGCTTCCTTCCGCTAGCCACCCTGCTATCCGCTTCCTCTGTCACCCACCCTGCTATCCGCTCTTCTCCGCCGGCCACCCTGCTATCCGCTTCTCTCCGCTAGCCACCCTGCTATCCGCCTTTCTCCGCCAGCCACCCTGCTATCCGCTTCTCCGCTAGCCACTCCTGCTATCCGCCTCTTCTAGCCACCCTGCTATCCGCCTCCTCTCAGCCACCCTGCTATCCGCTTCTCCGCTAGCCACTTGCTATCCGCTTCTTCTCCGCTAGCCACCTGCTATCCGCTTCTCCGCTAGCCACTTGCTATCCGCTTCCTTCCGCTAGCCACTCTGCTATCCGCTTCTTCCAGCCACCCTGCTATCCGCTCCTCTCCGCTAGCCACTTGCTATCCGCTTCCTCAGCCACCCTGCTATCCGCTTCCTTCTCCGCTAGCCACCCTGCTATCCGCTTCTCTCCGCTAGCCACCTTGCTATCCGCTTCCTTCTCCGCTAGCCACTTGCTATCCGCTTCCTTCCGCTAGCCACCCTGCTATCCGCTTCTCCGCTAGCCACCTTGCTATCCGCCTCTCCGCCAGCCACCTGCTATCCGCCTTCTTTCAGCCACTCTGCTATCCGCTTCCTCTCCCAGCCACTTCTGCTATCCGCCTTCCGCTAGCCACCCTGCTATCCGCTTCCTCCCAGCTTCTGCTATCCGCTTCCTCTAGCCACCCTGCTATCCGCTTCCTCCGCTAGCCACCCTGCTATCCGCTCCTTCCGCTAGCCACTTGCTATCCGCTTCCTCTCCGCCAGCCACTCCTGCTATCCGCCTTCTCCGCCAGCCACCCTGCTATCCGCTCCTCTCCGCTAGCCACCCTGCTATCCGCCTCCTCTCCAGCCACCCTGCTATCCGCTTCCTCTAGCCACCTTGCTATCCGCTTCCTTCAGCCACCCTGCTATCCGCTTCCTCTCCGCTAGCCACCCTGCTATCCGCTTCTCTCCGCAGCCACTTGCTATCCGCTTCTCCGCTAGCACCTGCTATCCGCCTTTCTCCGCTAGCCACCCTGCTATCCGCTTCTTCTCAGCCACCTTGCTATCCGCTTCCTTCTGCTAGCCACTCTGCTATCCGCTTCTCCGCTAGCCACCCTGCTATCCGCCTTCTCCGCCAGCCACCCTGCTATCCGCTTCTCCTTCTCCGCTAGCCACCTTGCTATCCGCCTCTCCGCTAGCCACTCTGCTATCCGCTTCCTCTCAGCCACTTGCTATCCGCTTCCTTCCTGCTATCCGCTTTCTCCGCTAGCCACCTGCTATCCGCTTCCTTCTCCGCCAGCCACCCTGCTATCCGCTTCTCTCCGCTAGCCACCCTGCTATCCGCTTCCTCTCCGCCAGCCACTCCTGCTATCCGCCTCCGCTAGCCACTTGCTATCCGCTCTTCTCCGCCAGACACCCTGCTATCCGCTTCCTCTCCGCTAGCCACTGCTATCCGCTTCTCCGCTAGCCACTCTGCTATCCGCTTTCTCCGCTAGCCACTTGCTATCCGCTCCTCTCCGCCAGCCACCCTGCTATCCGCTTCCTCTCCGCTAGCCACCCTGCTATCCGCTTCCTTCCGCTAGCCACCCTGCTATCCGCTCCTTCCGCTAGCCACCCTGCTATCCGCCTTCCGCCAGCCACCCTGCTATCCGCTCCTTCTCCAGCCACTTGCTATCCGCTTCCTTCTCCGCCAGCCACCCTGCTATCCGCTTCTTCCGCTAGCCACCTGCTATCCGCTCCTCTCCGCTAGCCACCTGCTATCCGCTTCTCCGCTAGCCACTCCTGCTATCCGCCTTCCTCTTCAGCCACCCTGCTATCCGCTTCCTCTCCGCTAGCCACCCTGCTATCCGCTTCCTTCTCCGCCAGCCACCTTGCTATCCGCCTTCTCCGCTAGCACCCTGCTATCCGCTTCCTTCTCCGCTAGCCACCCTGCTATCCGCTTCTTCTCCGCTAGCCACCCTGCTATCCGCTTCTCCGCTAGCCACCCTGCTATCCGCTTCCTTCTCCGCTAGCCACTGCTATCCGCTTCCTTCTCCGCTAGCCACTCTGCTATCCGCTTCCTCCGCTAGCCACTCTGCTATCCGCCTTCTCCGCTAGCCACCCTGCTATCCGCTTCCTTCCGCTAGCCACTTGCTATCCGCTTCCTTCTCCGCCAGCCACCTGCTATCCGCCTCCTCCGCTAGCCACTTGCTATCCGCTTCCTCCGCTAGCCACCCTGCTATCCGCTTCCTTCCGCTAGCCACCCTGCTATCCGCTCTCTCCGCTAGCCACTTGCTATCCGCTCCTCTCCGCTAGCCACTCTGCTATCCGCTTCCTTCTCCGCTAGCCACCCTGCTATCCGCTTCCTTCTCCGCTAGCCACCCTGCTATCCGCTCCTTCTCCGCCAGCCACTCTGCTATCCGCTTCTCCGCTAGCCACTTGCTATCCGCTTCCTTCTCCGCTAGCCACCCTGCTATCCGCCTTCCTCTCCGCTAGCCACCCTGCTATCCGCTTCCTTCTCCGCTAGCCACTCTGCTATCCGCTCTTCCGCTAGCCACTTGCTATCCGCTTCCTTCTCCGCTAGCCACCCTGCTATCCGCTTCCTTCCGCCAGCCACTTGCTATCCGCTTCCTCTCCAGCCACTCTGCTATCCGCTTCTCTCCGCTAGCCACTTGCTATCCGCTCCTTCTCCGCTAGCCACCCTGCTATCCGCTCCTTCCGCCAGCCACCCTGCTATCCGCTTCCTCTCCGCTAGCCACTTGCTATCCGCTTTCTCCGCTAGCCACCCTGCTATCCGCTTCCTTCCGCTAGCCACTTGCTATCCGCTTCCTTCTCCGCTAGCCACCCTGCTATCCGCTTCTCCGCCAGCCACCCTGCTATCCGCTCCTCTCCGCTAGCCACCCTGCTATCCGCCTTCTCCGCTAGCCACCCTGCTATCCGCTTCTCTCCGCTAGCCACTTGCTATCCGCTTCCTCTCCGCTAGCCACCCTGCTATCCGCTTCCTCTCCGCTAGCCACCCTGCTATCCGCCTTCTCCGCTAGCCACTCTGCTATCCGCTTCCTCTCCGCTAGCCACTTCTGCTATCCGCTCCTCTCCGCTAGCCACCCTGCTATCCGCTTCCTCCGCTAGCCACCCTGCTATCCGCTTCCTCTCCGCCAGCCACCCTGCTATCCGCCTTCCGCTAGCCACCCTGCTATCCGCTCTTCCGCCAGCCACCTTGCTATCCGCTTCCTTCCAGCCACCTGCTATCCGCTCTCCGCCACCTTGCTATCCGCTTCCTTCCGCTAGCCACCCTGCTATCCGCTTCCTTCTCCGCTAGCCACTTGCTATCCGCTTCCTTCTCCGCTAGCTCCTGTTATCCGCTTCTTCTCCGCTAGCCACCTGCTATCCGCTTTCTGCTACCCTGCTATCCGCTTCCTTCTCTGCTATCCAGCCACATCCGCTTTCTAGCCACTTGCTATCCGCTATCCGCTTCTCTAGCCACTCCTGCTATCCGCTTCTCTCGCTAGCACCTGCTATCCGCCTTCTCCAGCCACCCTGCTATCCGCTTCTCCGCCAGCCACTCCTGCTATCCGCCTTCTCCGCTAGCCACCCTGCTATCCGCTCTTCTCCTTAGCCACCTTGCTATCCGCTTCCTTCCGCTAGCCACTTCTGCTATCCGCCTTCTTCTCAGCCACCCTGCTATCCGCCTCCTCTCCCGCAGCCACCCTGCTATCCGCTTCCGCAGCCACTCCTGCTATCCGCTTCTCCGCTAGCTAATTCTGCTATCCGCTCCTCTCCGCCAGCCACCCTGCTATCCGCCTTCTCCGCTAGCCACCCTGCTATCCGCTCCTCTCCGCTAGCCACCCTGCTATCCGCTTCCTCTCCGCTAGCCACCCTGCTATCCGCTCCTTCTCCGCTAGCCACCCTGCTATCCGCTTCCTCTCCGCAGCCACTTGCTATCCGCTTCCTTCCGCCAGCCACCCTGCTATCCGCCTCTCCGCTAGCCACTCTGCTATCCGCTTCCTTCCGCTAGCCACCTGCTATCCGCTCCTCTCCGCTAGCCACTTGCTATCCGCTTCCTCTCTCCAGCCACCTGCTATCCGCCTCTCCGCTAGCCACCCTGCTATCCGCTTCCTTCTCCGCCAGCCACCCTGCTATCCGCTTCCTCTCCAGCCACTGCTATCCGCTCCTTCTGCACCTGCTATCCGCTCCTCTTAGCCACCCTCTGCTATCCGCTTCCTCCGCTAGCCACTTCTGCTATCCGCTCCTCTCCGCTAGCCACTTGCTATCCGCCTTCCGCTAGCCACCCTGCTATCCGCCTTCAGCCACCCTGCTATCCGCTTCCTCTCGCAGCCACCCTGCTATCCGCTCCTCTCCGCTAGCCACCCTGCTATCCGCTTCCTCTCCGCTAGCCACCCTGCTATCCGCTCCTCTCCGCTAGCCACCCTGCTATCCGCTTCTCCATAGCCACTCTGCTATCCGCTCCTTCTGCTAGCCACCTGCTATCCGCTTCCTTCTCCGCCAGCCACTTGCTATCCGCTTCCTCTCCAGCCACCTTGCTATCCGCTCTCTCCAGCCACCCTGCTATCCGCTCCTCTCCGCTAGCCACTGCTATCCGCTCTTCTGAGCCACTCTGCTATCCGCTTCTCTTTCCGCAGCCACTTCTGCTATCCGCTTCTCTCCGCTAGCCACTTCTGCTATCCGCTTCCTTCTCCGCTAGCCACCCTGCTATCCGCCTTCTCCGCTAGCCACTTGCTATCCGCTTCTCCGTCAGCCACCCTGCTATCCGCTCTCTCCGCTAGCCACACTGCTATCCGCCTTCCGCCAGCCACTGCTATCCGCTCTTCCGCCAGCCACCCTGCTCCTTCCTTCCGCTAGCCACCTGCTATCCGCTTCCTTCTCCGCTAGCCACCCTGCTATCCGCTTCCTCTCCGCTAGCCACCCTGCTATCCGCTTCTCCGCCAGCCACTCCTGCTATCCGCCTCTCCGCTAGCCCTGCTATCCGCTCTCAGCCACTTGCTATCCGCTCCGCCAGCCACTCTGCTATCCGCTTCCTTCTCAGCCACCCTGCTATCCGCTCCTCTCCGCCTTCTCCGCTAGCCACCCTGCTATCCGCTTCTCTTCAGCCACTTGCTATCCGCTTCCTTCTCCGCCACCCTGCTATCCGCTTCTCTCCGCTAGCCACTCTGCTATCCGCCTTCTCTAGCCACCCTGCTATCCGCCTTCTCTATCCGCTTCTCTCCGCCATCCACCCTGCTATCCGCCTCTCTGCTAGCCACCCTGCTATCCGCTCTTCCGCTAGCCACTTGCTATCCGCTCCTTCCGCTAGCCACCCTGCTATCCGCTTCCTCTCCGCCAGCCACCTGCTATCCGCTTCTCCGCTAGCCACCCTGCTATCCGCCATCCTCTCCGCCAGCCACCCTGCTATCCGCTCCTCTCCGCCAGCCACCCTGCTATCCGCCTTCTCCGCCAGCACCCTGCTATCCGCCTTCTCTCCGCCAGCCACTTGCTATCCGCTTCTCCGCTAGCCACCTTGCTATCCGCTTCTTCTAGCCACCCTGCTATCCGCTTCTCTTCTCCGCCAGCCACCCTGCTATCCGCTTCCTTCCAGCCACCCTGCTATCCGCTTCCTCCTCTCCGCTAGCCACCCTGCTATCCGCTCCTTCCGCTAGCCACCCTGCTATCCGCTTCCTCTCCAGCCACTCCTGCTATCCGCTTCCTTCTAGCCACCCTGCTATCCGCTCCTCTCCGCCAGCCACCCTGCTATCCGCTTCCTCTCCGCCAGCCACCCTGCTATCCGCTTCTCGCCAGCACTCCTGCTATCCGCTTCCTTCTCCGCTAGCCACCCTGCTATCCGCTCCTCTCTAGCCACTCTGCTATCCGCTCCTCTCCGCCAGCCACCCTGCTATCCGCTTCCTCTCCGCTAGCCACCCTGCTATCCGCCTCTCCGCTAGCCACCCTGCTATCCGCCTTCTCGCCAGCCACCCTGCTATCCGCTCCTTCTCCAGCCAGCCACCTGCTATCCGCTCCTTCCGCTAGCCACCTTGCTATCCGCTTCCGCCTTCTCCGCCAGCCACCCTGCTATCCGCTCCTTCTCCGCTAGCCACCCTGCTATCCGCTCCTCTCCGCTAGCCACCCTGCTATCCGCTCCTTCTCCGCTAGCCACCCTGCTATCCGCCTTCTCCACAGCCACCTGCTATCCGCTTCTCTCCGCCAGCCACCCTGCTATCCGCTCTTCTCCACCAGCCACCCTGCTATCCGCTTCTTCCGCTAGCCACCTGCTATCCGCTTCTCTCCGCTAGCCACCTGCTATCCGCTTCCTTCCGCTAGCCACCCTGCTATCCGCTCTTCAGCCACTTGCTATCCGCTTCCTCCGCTAGCCACCCTGCTATCCGCTCCTCTCCGCTAGCCACCCTGCTATCCGCTTCCTTCTCCGCTAGCCACCCTGCTATCCGCTTCTTCTCCAGCCACCCTGCTATCCGCCTCTCCTAGCTCTGCTATCCGCTTCCTTCCGCTAGCCACTTGCTATCCCTGCTATCCGCTCTTCTCGCTAGCCACCCTGCTATCCGCTTTCTCCGCCAGCCACCCTGCTATCCGCCTCTCCGTCAGCCACCTCCTGCTATCCGCTTCCTCTCCGCTAGCCACTCCTGCTATCCGCTCCTCTCCGCTAGCCACCCTGCTATCCGCTTCTCTCCGTAAGCCACCCTGCTATCCGCCTCTCCGCTAGCCACCCTGCTATCCGCTCTCCGCTAGCCACTTGCTATCCGCTTCTGGCCAGCCACTTGCTATCCGCCTTCCTCAGCCACTCTGCTATCCGCTCTTCTCTCTATCCGCTTCCAGCCACCCTGCTATCCGCTTTCTCCGCTAGCCACCCTGCTATCCGCTTCCTTCTCGCCAGCCACCCTGCTATCCGCTCCTCTCCGCTAGCCACTGCTATCCGCTCCTTCTGCTAGCCACCCTGCTATCCGCTCCTTCTCCAGCCACTTGCTATCCGCTTCCTCTCCAGCCACCCTGCTATCCGCTCCTTCTCCGCTTCTGCTATCCGCTTCTCCCTCTGCTATCCGCTTCCTTCTCCGCTAGCTCCTCTATCCGCTTCTTCCTGCTTGCTATCCGCTTCCTTCTCAGCCACCCTGCTATCCGCCTTCTCCGCTAGCCACCTGCTATCCGCTCCTTCTCCGCCAGCCACCCTGCTATCCGCCTCTCCGCTAGCCACTCTGCTATCCGCTCCTCTCCAGCCACCCTGCTATCCGCCTTTCCGCTAGCCACTTGCTATCCGCTCCTCTCCGCCAGCCACCCTGCTATCCGCTCCTCTCCGCCAGCCACCCTGCTATCCGCTCCTCTCCGCCAGCCACCCTGCTATCCGCTCCTTCGCTAGCCACCCTGCTATCCGCTCCTCTCCGCCAGCCACCCTGCTATCCGCCTCTCCGCCAGCCACCCTGCTATCCGCTCCTCTCCAGCCACTCCTGCTATCCGCTCCTCTCCGCTAGCCACCCTGCTATCCGCTTCTCCGCTAGCCACTTGCTATCCGCTCTCCGCTAGCCACCCTGCTATCCGCCTTCAGCCACCCTGCTATCCGCTTCCTTCCGCTAGCCACTCCTGCTATCCGCCTTCTCCGCTAGCCACTTGCTATCCGCTCCTCTCCGCCAGCCACCCTGCTATCCGCTCCTCTCCAGCCACCCTGCTATCCGCTTCTCCGCCAGCCACCCTGCTATCCGCTTCCTCTCCGCTAGCCACCCTGCTATCCGCTCCTCCGCCAGCCACCTGCTATCCGCCTCTTCCGCTAGCCACCTGCTATCCGCCTCTCCGCTAGCCACTGCTATCCGCTTCTCCGCTAGCCACCCTGCTATCCGCTCCTCTCCGCTAGCCACTCCTGCTATCCGCTCCTCTCGCCAGCCACCCTGCTATCCGCTCCTCCGCCAGCCACCCTGCTATCCGCTCCTCTCCGCTAGCCACTGCTATCCGCTCCTCTCCGCCAGCCACTGCTATCCGCTCCTCCGCTAGCCACCCTGCTATCCGCTTCCTCTCAGCCACCCTGCTATCCGCTTCTCTCCGCCAGCCACCCTGCTATCCGCCTTCTCCGCAGCCACTTGCTATCCGCTCCTCTCCGCTAGCCACTCTGCTATCCGCTTCCTCCGCTAGCCACTTGCTATCCGCCTTCCTGCTAGCCACCCTGCTATCCGCTCCTCCGCCAGCCACCCTGCTATCCGCCTCTGTCAGCCACTCCTGCTATCCGCCTTCCTCTCCAGCCACCTGCTATCCGCCTTCTCCAGCCACCCTGCTATCCGCTTCCTCTCCGCAGCCACCCTGCTATCCGCCTTCTCAGCCACCCTGCTATCCGCTCCTCTCCGCAGCCACTGCTATCTGCTATCCGCTTCCTTCTGCCAGCCACCCTGCTATCCGCTCCTCTCCGCTAGCCACCCTGCTATCCGCTCCTCTAGCCACCCTGCTATCCGCTCTTCTCAGCCACCCTGCTATCCGCTTCTCCGCTAGCCACCCTGCTATCCGCTCCTCTCCAGCCACCCTGCTATCCGCTCCTCTGCTAGCCACCTGCTATCCGCCTTCTCCATGCCACCTACTATCCGCTCCTCTCCGCCCGCCACCCTGCTATCCGCTACTCTCCGCTAGCCACCCTGCTATCCGCCTTCTCCGCAGCCACTCTGCTATCCGCTTCCTCTCCGCCAGCCACCCTGCTATCCGCCTCCTCCAGCCACCCTGCTATCCGCCTCTCCGCCAGCCACCTGCTATCCGCTCCTCTCCAGCCACCCTGCTATCCGCCTTCTCCGCTAGCCACCTGCTATCCGCTTCCTCTCCGCTAGCCACCTGCTATCCGCTCCTCTCTCCCAGCCACCCTGCTATCCGCTCCTCTCCGCTAGCCACCCTGCTATCCGCCTCCTCTCCGCTAGCCACCCTGCTATCCGCTTCCTTCCGCTAGCCACCCTGCTATCCGCTCCTCTCTCAGCCACCCTGCTATCCGCTTCTCCGCTAGCCACCCTGCTATCCGCTCCTTCTCCGCTAGCCACCTGCTATCCGCTTCTCCGCCAGCCACCCTGCTATCCGCTCCTCTCTAGCCACTTGCTATCCGCTTCTCCTATCCTCCTTCCGCTAGCCACTGCTATCCGCTCTCTCCGCTAGCCACTGCTATCCGCTCCTCTCCGCTTTCTGCTATCCGCCTCTCCGTCAGCCACCCTGCTATCCGCTCCTTTCCGCCAGCCACCCTGCTATCCGCTTCTCTCCGCCAGCCACCCTGCTATCCGCTCCTCTCCGCTAGTCACTCTGCTATCCGCTTCCTCTCTCCGCCAGCCACCCTGCTATCCGCTCCTCTCCGCAGCCACTCTGCTATCCGCCTCTCCGCCAGCCACCCTGCTATCCGCTCTTCTCCAGCCACCCTGCTATCCGCTTCCTTCCGCTAGCCACCCTGCTATCCGCTCCTTCTCCACAGCCACTGCTATCCGCCTCTCCGCCAGCCACCCTGCTATCCGCTCCTCCGCCAGCCACCCTGCTATCCGCTCCTTCCGCTAGCCACCCTGCTATCCGCCTCCTCCGCCAGCCACCCTGCTATCCGCTCCTCCGCTAGCCACTCTGCTATCCGCTCCTTCCGCCAGCCACCCTGCTATCCGCTCCTCTGCCAGCCACTTGCTATCCGCTCCTCTCCAGCCACTGCTATCCGCCTCCTTCTCAGCCACCCTGCTATCCGCTCCTCTCCGCTAGCCACCCTGCTATCCGCTCCTTCCGCTAGCCACTCCTATCTCCTCTGCCAGCCACCCTGCTATCCGCTCCTCTCCGCTAGCCACCCTGCTATCCGCTTCCTCTCAGCCACCCTGCTATCCGCTCCTTCTCCGCTAGCCACCCTGCTATCCGCCTCTCCGCCAGCCACCCTGCTATCCGCTTCCTCTCCGCTAGCCACCCTGCTATCCGCTCCTCTCCGCCAGCCACTCCTGCTATCCGCTCCTCTTCCGCTCAGCCACCTGCTATCCGCTCCTTCTCCGCTAGCCACCCTGCTATCCGCTTCTCTGTCAGCCACCCTGCTATCCGCCTTCTCCGCTAGCCACCCTGCTATCCGCTTCCTCTCCAGCCACCCTGCTATCCGCTCCTCTAGCCACCCTGCTATCCGCTTCCTTCCGCTCTCTCCAGCCACCCTGCTATCCGCTTCCTCTCCGCTAGCCACTCCTGCTATCCGCTTCCTTCTCCAGCCACCCTGCTATCCGCCTTCTCCGCTAGCCACCCTGCTATCCGCTTCTCCGCCAGCCACCCTGCTATCCGCTCCTCTCCGCAGCCACCCTGCTATCTCCTTCCGCAGCCACTCTATCCGCCTTCCGCCAGCCACTTGCTATCCGCCTTCCTCAGCCACCCTGCTATCCGCCTCCTCTCCGCTAGCCACCCTGCTATCCGCTCCTTCTCCGCCAGCCACCCTGCTATCCGCTCCTCTCCGCTAGCCACTCTCCTTTCTCTCCTCTCCGCCAGCCACCCTGCTATCCGCCACTCGCCAAGGCTCTCCACTATCTACTCTATTCGCCATGCCTCTGCTCTCCAACCTCTGTGCAAGCCACTCACCAACTTGTCTTCCAGCCTCCCCACTTAACACAGTTCTCAGTGATCTCAGCTCTTTAGTGACCTCAGCTCTCAGTGAATTTAGCTGTTAGCGAGGAGCCTCAGCACTAGTGCAGCACTAGCAAAGTAGGTCTAAGGCTGAAAGCAAGTATCAGTCACTTTAGCTCAGTAGTCACAATTCACTCTACTATGGCATGCTGAGAGAAGAGGAGTAAAGTCGTGTTTAGGGCTCTCAGAAGGGGCCCATGATACCAGACACAAATATCTATCCTCAGCCTCTCTCAATTCATTGGCTGGGAAGGGGGGTTGGGACCCATGTCCCTTGCCTATCGAGTGCTACTTAGTTGAGGGCTAGCCCCTCCATCATACAATGCCAAGTACAGTCCCATAGTTCTCCTGCAGGACGTCCCTGTAGAGGGCTCTCTGAGCGGGGTCCAGCAGAGCCCCCTGCCCCGTGGGGAAATACACAGCCACCTCCTCGAAGCTCACCGGCCCCTGAAATAACAGGTGCCCCCCACTCAGTGCCTGCTGCCCCAGCCACAGCCCCACCATTCATGGGGGAAGAAGCACAGTAGGATGGGTCTGGGAGGGACAGAGGAGCAGAATCCCACCCCACCCTGGCCAGGAGGCTGCAGGGAACAGAGAGAAGGGGAGAGCTCCTTGTCCCTCTGTGACGTTATTGATATAAATTGGGACCATATAGAACATGGGTTGCAACCAAGGTCCTGTAGTGGCACCAAATCTTAGGTAAAGGGGGTCATATAAGGCGTCTAAGACCAGGTTCTGGGTTGCTGGTTATGATTATGCTGTCTGTGTGCATGTATCACTTTTAGTTGAAGTTATGTATATTGGCTCTATACTGTCTGTATTTCAAGTTGGTGATGTGCTTCTGGGTGATATCCCAGACAAGCTGGTGTTAGATCTGCTTAGCCTGCTTGATGGCCCATTAAGGACCATCAGCTACACAACTGACCCATGGACACGCCTTGTGACTCAGCTGAACAACAGTAAACAATGTTTAGGAAGCTCAGGCCCTCTGGTGCAGGGGCTGAGCGGAAATACAGTACGCGGAGCTCAGGCCCTTTGTGGCAGGGGCTGAGCGGCAAATAAACAGGTCAGAGAGCCCAGGCCCTTTGTGGCAGGGGCTGAGCGGCAAATAAACAGGTCAGAGAGCCCAGGCCCTTTGTGGCAGGGGCTGAGCGGCAAATAAACAGGTCAGAGAGCCCAGGCCCTTTGTGGCAGGGGCTGAGCGGCAAATAAACTGTAGCTCTATAGGCCCAGGTCCCTAGACCGAAGCGTTGGGTGAGGGGAAACTGCCCGTGCGTGGGGTGGCAGGGGACACAGGCCCACCCACTCCCTGTGTCCCAGCCTGGGCCCTAGGCAGCAGCTATCACCGCTGGTCAGTGGGGTCCAGACCGCAACACACGGACATGGGCCTGCTCGTCTGCAGCCTGACAGGGTCGGCTACTCCTCCTCCCCTCAGGGCCTAGCTCGGCCGTGGCATCGGTCCCAGGCCAGTCCACCAGCACGGGCTCCTGGGGACCAGGGCTTGTGGCAGGTCCGCAGCTCGGGAAGCCCGCCAGGCGGGCTCGGCGGCTCCTCCGGGAACAGCAGGGGCGGGAGGCTCCGCGGCTCCTCCTCGTAGCGGGCGCGGGAAGCTCTGGCCAGTCCGGGCAGCTGCCTCGGGCCCTGAGGGTTCCCAGTCAGGAGCTCCGCCGGCACGCCTGCTCCGGCGGCGGCTGGGCCTGACTGAGCGCTGGCGGCCGGCATTTCTACTTCCTGTCCCGCCCCTTGACTTCCGGGCGGGGACTGGGGTGGCTCCGCCCACTTGGGTGCCTGCGAGGGCGCTCCTCTGCTGGGCAGGAGGAGCCACCCCACTCACGACACTCTCCCTGCCCTCCTCTCCCAGGCAAGTCAGTCTGCCCTGGGGCCTGCAGGCAAGGCTGGGTGCCCGGCCCTCCTCCGCACTGATTGCTCCAGCTGCCCTTCCAGGCTCCCTCCTGCATGAGGAGCCGCTCACTGTCCTGCATTCCCGGGCTTCTCCCAGCAGCTACAGCCCCTGCTAACGGGGAGCCTGGGCGCTGGGCAGCAGCTCTGCGCCGCGCAGACACTCAGGGGCAGAGCAGGAGCCATTGCTGCAGAGTCACTTTCCAGCCTGGCCCCAGCACTTGTTGAACTGGAGCGAGACTCTAGGCCAGGGTCAGCAACCCACGGCACGCGAGCCAATTTTTGATGGCCCTTGCCGCCACTCTGGGTTCCCGCTGCTGGCCCCTGCCGCAGCCCCACTCAGCACCCGCTGCTGGCCTGGGAAGGAACCTCAGGCTGGCAGGGGGCTGAGACCCCAGCTGGCAGGAGCCAGCGGCTGAAACCCCAGAGCGGGGGCGAGCTGAGCCCATCTCTGCCAGAACGGCAGAGTACAGATGTGTACATCTCTGTGTACAGATGTGGTCTCCTCACCTCAAAAAAGATATTCTAGCACTAGAAAAGGTTCAGAAAAGAGCAACTAAAATGATTAGGGGTTTAGAGAGGGTCCCATATGAGGAAAGATTAAAGAGGCTAGGACTCCTTACCTGAGGAGGTTGTGAAGGCTAGGACTATAACAATGTTTAAAAGGGGACTGGATAAATTCATGGTGGCTAAGTCCATAAATGGCTATTAGCCAGGATGGGTAAGAATGGTGTCCCTAGCCTCTGTTCGTCAGAGGATGGAGATGGATGGCAGGAGAGAGATCACTTGATCATTGCCTGTTAGGTTCACTCCTCAGGGCACCTGGCATTGGCCACTGTCGGTAGACAGATACTGGGCTAGATGGACCTTTGGTCTGACCTGCACGGCCTTTCTTATGTTCTTATGTTCTTAACGGTTGAGAGACGCAGAAGTGAAATCGCAGAAAACATTAAGGAAAAGCAGACGACTGCATTGAAAGACACAGCAGTGTTTAGTGTGGCAGTTGATGAGAGCGTGGATATAAACGACGTTCGGCAGTTGTGCTTCCGATGAAATCCAAGAGGAACTTTGTTGCCTAAAACCCCTGTGTGGAGTGGCACAACAAAGGCGGAAGATATACTGGAAAGTTTTGAAAGAACGAGGAGTTGACATCAGAAAATTATTCTGTGTGACAACAGATGGTGCTCCTGCCATGGTCGGAAAACAGAAGGGATTTGTAAAGTTACTTGAAGATCAAATTGGCCGTCTGACAGTCAAATTGCACTGTATCATCCATCAAGAAAACCTGTGTGCTAAAATTTCTAATTCAGAACTTAATAATGTGACGAATACAGTGGTGCGAATTGTGAATTTCTTGTTGCTCAATCTGCTTTGACTCACAGACAATTTCAAGCACTGCTAGAAGAGATGGACAGTGCTTATAACGAATTCCTCTTCCCAGCAACATTCGGTGGCTAAGTCGTGGCAAGGTTTTGTGGGCTGTGTAAACTGTTTTGATGCAATCACGGTCTTTTTGTCAGAAAAAGAACAAAACTACCCCGAACTGGATGACAAATGGCTGCGTAAGCTCATGTTTCTAACCGATATCACCGCTCACCTAAACGAAGGCAACCTCTGTCTCCAGGGTGCAGGGCAAACAATTCTGGATCTTTATGAAGCCTGGAAAGCATTTGTTGTGAAACTAGCAGTTTTTTCCAAGGATATTCAAACTTCTACTTTCCGCTACTTCCAACTCATAAAAGAGCTATTGACACGTTGCACTGTCAGTGTCAATGAGATTGAAAGTACATGCAAAAATTGGAATCAGAATTTTCTGACCGATTTCAAGCGATTTGGCCCAATGCTTTCTTTTCTAATTAAATCTGAAAAGTTCAACGAAAGCGACTTGGATTTGTCTGTATTTCAGTGGATGGGTGCTGAAGATTTCAAAATGCAGCTCATTCAGTTAAAAGCTCAGAATTGTGGACATCAAAGTTTGTGGATCTGGGAGTGCACTTGAAGCTACCGAGGAGATCATGGGGCCTCTATTCTGACCTGCTGGACGTCACTGCCTGTGAAATTTAACTGTTTGAAGAAAATTGCGTTTGCAATGCTTTCAGCATTTGATCCACGTACCTGTGTGAACAGGTATTTTCACACATGAAATCTGTCCTCTGTCCCCAGAGCCGGTTAACAAGTGATCTCTCAGAAGCCTGTGCGCAGCTTAAAGTATCCAAATCCGTGCCAGACATTGGAAAACTCAGCAAGGAAAAGCAAGGGCAAGGGTCACACTAAACTAATAAGATCTGCATTTTAATTTAATTTTAAATAAAGCTTCTGAAACATTTTGAAAACTTTGTTTACTTTACATATAACAGTAGTTTGGTTCTATATTACAGACTTACAGAGAGACCTTCTAAAACATATTACCGGCACACGAAGCCTTAAATTAGAGTGTATACACGAAGACTCAGCACACCACTGCTGAAAGGTTGCCGACCCCTGTCCTAGGCAGTGATGCAGCTCCTGGCAGCTGGGGTGAAACTCACCCACCCCAGCTACGGAGTAAAAGAACTAAGGCCTGGATCCACAAAGGAACCTCACAGCACCAAACTTTTAGGCAGCTAAAAGTCACTAGAATCCACAAAGCCTGAGTTAGGCACCCAGGCTCCTGTACAATCAATGGGAAGAAGGAGGTGCCTGAAAGTAGGACCCACAAAACCCCAATGGGAAATGCTGATGAGGGGTGTGTCCTGAGCCCCACCCTTCTCTGGAGCTTAGGCACCCAGGTCTGGCTTGGAGAGAGGGACCTTGGTCTGCTTGGGAGCCCCTCACCTGGGGTTAGGTGCTTAGGCCATTCGGTACAAAACAATCCACCAGAGCAGGAAGAGGTCACGGTGCTGCTGGCTCTCTTACAGCATTTAAAGTATTTGACCAGGATGTGGGAGACCAGGGTTCAAATCCCCCTTTGCCACCCCCACTCCCTCCCAAAAAAAATATTTCTGTAAGCTGCATAGCTCCATCTTTAGCACCACGCAGGCAGTGGCCAGGGAGGGGCTCCTGCCAGTGCAGTTTTTCCCCCCATCTCCGGCCTTAGCTGGTTCTAGCCTGGCCCTGCCACGGGGGTGGGCCTGATATTGCCACCAAGGCCATCCCTAGGGGGGTGCGGCCCAGGTCCTATCCCATGTGCAGAATGAATTTTGTAACGTGCACCAATATACAGGTGATGTGTCACACCTCACCTCCATATTGGTGCGCACAACACAATTCATTCTGCACACGGACATAACAAATTAGAGGAAACACTGCTCCTGACTTTCAACCTACCTGTCACATCTTGAATTTCATACATTGACTGATCAGAATAAAGTGCTCTCAAGTGAGCTACAGACCAACAGTGGTTCATAATAATTATTCAGCAAGTATTTTAGAAAACTTAGAACATTAGAGGAAATCATGAACTGCCAAGAGACAATTAATGGAGAGAAGCAGCAAGATTAATCCCGTACATTGGATTGGTTGTGACTTCTTTGCCTGATATGAAAAAAGACCAAACTGACCTGAGTCTCCTCGCTGTCGATAGCCCCCTGCTTGGCCAATCAGCACTGAGACTCTGAGGGGCGGGAGGCTGAGGGGTCTCACCAGATGTCCCAAAGGACGGCCCAGGTCACCATCAGAGGAGATCACTCGCAGATCCATCCCCACCTCTTGGTGAGGACCTCCCGCAATGAGAGCAATACCCCTGCCCTGCCCGCACTCCACACACCCCTCCTTGGTAGAGGGAGAGAAGCAGGGGAAAGGGGGAAAAGAAGCAAGAGAAAGGAGGGAGGAAAGAGGAAAAGGGAAACCAAAAAGGACAAACCCCAATGTCCCCAGGGATTCCAACCATCAAACCCTAGGTAGGAAATCAAATTCTGCCACCTGAAGCCAGTGTTTCCTGGGCCTAGAATGCTGCCTGCGCCAGGTGGATCAGACTGAACAGGTTCCAAACCTCTCTCAGCCTCTTACCTTCTCAAAGGGAAGTTTGTTTTCGGCACAGTCAGTGGCAGGAAAGGAGAAAACTCCACAGAGGTTCCTCCTCATGCTCACAGCCGTGAATCCTAATTCTCTCTCAGCCCTCGAGGAGAGACCTCGCGAAGGAGACTTGCGGCAGCAAAGCCGGGGGGACTCAGAGACTGGCCTGGCCCTGCACCTTGGTCCTGCCCGGCTGATGTCGGGGTCTCTCTGTGAGGTCACCCCCTTCCCACCACCTTTGCCCAATAGGCCGAGTTCCTGCAAAAGGCCTTTGTGATGTCACTGCCACACCCACCCCTCCCCTCAAAGCTGATGTCCTGCCCCTGGCCAGCCTCGTTGGGTGTTTGAGTTGTTTCCCCTGAATCACCGCACTCAATGACTGTTCAGTCTGTGGATGGAGCCGCTACACAATAAAACATCAGTTTTTCATAAATTAGTAACCTTAAGGCCAGAAGGAACCATTAGAGCATCTAATCTGACTCCCTGCATATCCTAGCCCATCTGTGTATCACAATAGCTTCTTTTTGACTAAAGCACCTTCCCAAAGGCCTCTAGTCTTCATTGGAAGACATCAAGAGATGCAGAATCCATCACTTCTCTTGGCAGCTTGTTCCAGTGATGAATCACCCTCCCTCTTACAAATCTTGCCTTGCTACAATGAGAATTTTTCTGATTTCTGCTTCCAGCCATTGGTTCTTGTTATGCCTTTCTTTGCAAGACTAAAGAGCCCTTTAAATACTTGGTGTTTTCTCTCGCGAAGGCACTTGCACACTGCAATCAGCTCACCTCTAAACAGATTGAGCTTTTCAATGCCTCCTTATAAGACATCTTCTCCATCCCTCAAATATGGCTCTTTTCTGCACCCTCTCCAGTTTTTAAAACGTTATTTTTGAAACGTGGACACCAGAACGGGATGCAGTGTTCCAGTATCAGTCTCACTACAGCTGAATCACCTCCCGTTCCAGCCTCTGTTTATCTATTCATGGATGGTGTCACTGCCTCCCAGGACTTGTGCAGTCTCTCAGCCCTGTACAGTCCTTGGAAGGAACCCCTTCAGTGTGACAGCCCTTCCTGGAGATTCACTCTCTCTCGAGGGTAAAGGCCCTCTGCCTCCGTGAAAGGCACTTCTCTGAGACCTGAGCATGCCTGTCTGCCATGGCCCCTCAGGAGTCCTCCTCTGGACCCTGGGGCCTCTACTCCCAGAGGAAGAATGCAGCCCCGATCTCTAGACTGCAGTGATGCTCAGCCAGTGTAAGAGAGGGGTTTATTGAGCATCTGAACATAGCACAGGAAACTCTCAGGGCCTCAGGCCTAACCTCCCTCTGCACAGTCCAGCTAGGTCTCTCCTGCATCCATGTGGGCTCTGGCTGTTTTCTCTCTTTCCAGCCAAGCATCCGATCTCATCTTCCCACAAGCCTCTGTCCTTTGTCTTCTGTCCCAGAGAAACTGGCTGCCTGGGTCTCCTCTCTCTCTTTAGCGCGAGGGGAGGGGGAGAGCTGAGATTTCAGGCTGTCATGTTTATGGCTGGATTGCTGCTATTATTTGACAGAACCTGACAATTCAATGGCACAAACGGGGGAACGGGGCAGCACTACAGCATCAGGGAGTGAACTGGAGAAAATACAGGAAGGATTTCTAGCAAGGGCGCCGTGTAACTAACCAGAATGAAGACTATTCTCTGCCCCCCTCGTCTAACTCTGGGCCTGACTCTCTCCCGTGCTGAGGCCCCTTGCCCTGTCTCTGGCCGTGTCTGGGGGCTTTATGCCGCGGTAGAGCCCCGAAGGTAAAGGTGTGATGTAGCCTCAGCCCCAACAAGACTCAGGCCCATGTCACTTCATCCTGGGTTTCAGATGAGTGACCCCTAGTTGGGGGCCACCGGTGCCCAGACCATGGCCCGGCCACAGAGGCCCTGCCCTGCTCATCCTCTTCCCCGAGGCCCCACCCACTTGCTGTTCACTGCCCTCCGCCCTCCCCAGACCCCTACCTGCCCCTCACTTCCCCAACAGGACAGCGCAGTGGTTTTAGCAGTGGCCTGCTAAACCCCCGGGTGGGAATTCCCTCCGCGAGGAGGTCGTTTGGGGAACGGGGGTAAACATCTGTCTCGGGATTGGTCCTGCTCTGAGCAGGGGGTTGGATTAGCTGAGGTCCCTTCCAGTTCTATGATCTAAGACGCCACTCACCTGCTGCTTTCTCCTCTCTGCCCTTTCCCTAAGGGGGCTGCCATGGGGCCAGGCACCCATCGCTTTTTCCTGCCTTAGGTGAGCGGGGGTGGGAGGGTCCTGGGGCAGGAGGCGCAGCAGGGGCAGGAAGAGGCAGAGAGAGGGAGGGGGTTCGGGGGAAAAGGCCCAGCGGGGGTGGGGCGCAGGCCTTGGGGGAAGAGGCGGAGGGGGGATGGGAGGAGGCAGAGCAGGGCATCGGGTTAAGAGGCAGAGCGGAGCCGGGTGCAGGCGGAGCCCCCACTTCTCTGGAGCTTGGCTTCCAGCACTCGAAAGATGACAATGGGCCCATGACGGGGTGACCTGCCCCACATCCCCAGTGTTCCCCCCTGCATGGGCGGCCGTTTGGGGGAGACTCAGCTGCCCCTGGCCTCTTAGACGGGCTGTGGCTAAAACACTGGCCTTGCTGTGAGCAGGATTTGAACCTGCGCAGGGAAACTCTCTTGGATTTTGAGTCCAATACCTTAGCTACTCAGCCATCACAGCTGTGAGCAAAGCAGGCCCCTAAGGCCAGAGAAACGCCCAGGCCTGACGTCATCTGAACTGCAGAATTCAAACAGCAAACCCGGCTCCCAAAGCACCAGGGGGAATTTGGGGCTCTCGTTCCTTCGCCGTGTGGTTAAGCACCAAACCAGCACCCTCCTGTGGGGTCTGTCGTTGTTCCTCTCCACACTGTAACGACCGAGACAGGGAGAGGTGACCTGACCTGACCAAGGTCAGACAGTGAGGTAGAATCCAGCTCTGCCCCCCACCAGCTCCCGGCTCTATCCGCCAATGGACTGACTTTCTCGCTGGATTAAACTGTTTGTACTGGACTCTTTTCTCCATCTATAAACAGGACTAAGCCACGACTGGACTGTCCGACAGGAGAATGGGCCACGGCTCCCTTCCCCGCACCCTGGATTTCTCACCACTTCAGAGAAACTTGTTAGTGGAAAAATGAATCACATTCAAATGAACCGTTTGCTGTTGCCTTGGCACATGGCCCCACCCAGCCTTTTCCCCTGAGTCAGGAATGATAATTTATTGGTTCACTCTGATTTGTTTCAGTTCTATGTTAGTATCTATTGCCACTAATTGGTCAGAGCCCGTCACTTCCGGAAGTCCGAAACGTTTACCCCTAACTCCCTTCTCGGTACCTTTGATTTTCCTCAGTCTCCTTCAGAGCACTGGCTTTCTTGGCACCAATAACCAAGACTGATTTCCAGATCAGGAGACGTGTCCTCCAGCTGCTGGAACTTCCCTGTTTCACACCTAGAAAGAAACATTTTCCCCATTAATCATTATCATATTTTATTGTCGGATTTTACTCTGAATTTCTTGCCCGTGAGAAATGCTGAATTGAGGGACTGGAGAATGAGTCTCTGTGTATCCAGCCACAGAATAGCTGCAGCCCCAGCAATGGCTGTGCAAGCTTCCCCGAGGTGTCCCGTCAATGTGCTTCACCCCGATTTACGGAGACCAGCTCTGGGGACAGGATGAGTTCGGTCCCGTGGGCAATTCACTCCTCGGCCTCCATGCTTTGATGGCCAATAGATTCCAGTGTTCCTGCTGGTCATTGTTCTGTGGCCATCTGCCCACCTGCCACTGGACTGAGATCAGCTCCCCTCACACCAGCTCATTCCTCACCGGTCCGTGAACGGTCACCACGTCATACAGACGTTTGTTCACTCCTGCCGGGGGCAGAAGAGAACCCAGTGCCCTGGAGGTGACAGGCCCGTACTGTGTCCCCAGTCAGGGCCATCGTCCCTGCCCTGAGGTGGTGGCTGCTCTGGGGAGCTCACGCTGGCACCGGTGCAGCGGCCCCGCCGTTAGCTCTTGAGTGTAGCCGCTGAGATTCGCTACCCCCAGCGAGAGCCGTAGCCATGTTGGCAGGAGAAGCTCTCCCAGCGACATAGCCCTGCCCACACCGGCGCTTGGGTCAGTGTAACTGTGTCACTCGGGGGGTGGCTCATTCACACCCCTGAGCGACATACGTTCTACCGACACAAGGGGGCGTAGCCGCAGCCTGAGCAGAGAAGCGATTTAGAAAACAGATTTAGTTTTGTAGGAAATGCAGAAACCCGGGTTTGTAATAAACCAAAGGAGATTGCGACCCACATGTCACCTTCACCACGTTGCAGTTGTGCCCTGGGACAGTTGTGTTGTCTCAGCCTGTGGCCAGACTAATGGCGTGTGCAGGGGGAGGAGCCACGCCCCATCTATGGGGCTTCTGGCATCCTAGAGGGGAGAAAGGAGAAAAGACGCTCAGTCCCCCATGCCACTCACACAGGGGGCAGGAACTTCTGTGGTCATTTAAACAGGCTCAAGGTCCCCGAAAGAGTGAAAGGTGTTAACGTGCCCTTGTCACCGTCCAACACTGAACGGGGGAAACAAGGCTGGCGGTTTGGTAGAGAGAGACTTCAGCCCGCTTAGTCCCATGGCAAACACACCTCTCACATCCCTGCTAGTGTGTTACTGAAACACAGAGAGAAACAGAGACAGAGTTAAAGCAATGGAAATGTAAAGGAGTCAGTAAGGCTTGTCTTTAACAGCATCCCCTGTGCCCTTTCTCTTCAGCTGGGAGAGTTTTTAGAAGGAAAGTTCCTTCTGTGATGGTCTCTTGGGTGGTTTTGAAGAAGGTAACAGCTGTCCTGGGGAGATCAGAGAGATCAGCTGAGATGGGCTGGAGCTGTCACTGTTGTGGTGTCTCTTGTTAAAGTCCAATCCCATTTCCTAGGTGGCAAGATAAGGCAAACGCACCCAAACGGGGAAAGACGAGAACAGCAAAGATAGAAGATGCAGCTTCTGGCTCTGGCTCTGCTGTTGACTTTGTCTTGCAGCTTCACTGTCATTAGCAGTAGGCAGAGGAGCAAAAGCCACCTCTCACTGTGCCCTAGTGGGTCACAACTGAGAATACCAAATTCAGGCCAAAGTGCCGAGAAATGGGGCAGACATACCCCCAAAATGGTGATTTTGCTCCCATAAGATAAATCAACCCAGCAACAAAAGTTAACTTCTGTTTCACCACACTGGCTAACGAGAAGTCAGAAAAGCAGCCTCCTTAGTCATTCCAGGCTTTATATCGCCACCAAAACCACTGAAATTACTGATGAGTGGTTATTGGAACCCAATTTCATCAACCGGAAGGGTTCTTCTGATCTTAAAGGACCAGCCACATACCCAGCTCAATAATATACAACTCAGATCTGAGCCCAGTAATCATGCTGTTGCCAGCCCTTTAGTATCTAAAATATAAAGGTTTATTTCTGGAAAGGAAGGAAGGAAGGTTAAAATTGGTTGAAGGAATCAAATACATACAAGAATTGCAAAGTTCTTGAATCACGCTTGTAGCAGTGATGGAATAAACTGTTGGCTTTTTAAGTCTCTGGTTGCTTCTGAATCATTGGAAGGTCCTCAGTCCTTTGGTTAGAACGCTCCCATTAGTATAAGGTCATCGTCAAGAGGTCTGAGCAGGAAAGAGGCCAAATGGAGATGTGTCCAGGGCCTTTTATAGCTTGTGGATGGAAACCCCCATTGTTTCAAACAAAGCCCTCAGCGGAGAGAGTGGAAAATGACAGGTAACGAGATGGTGTTTGCAGTCACATGGGCACGTCCCACGTCCATGCCTGATTTCGCTTAGTCACAGCAGAAGCCACGACCTAGACTCCAGATGGAACGTTCCCAGGCAAGTCCATTGAGAGCAGATGGGGTGTGACCTTACCTAATTGAACTATGACCATATAGACCATTATTGCAACCACTGTCATATAGTTGCAACAAATCTTGTACAAAGATGGTGAAGTGAGGTGTCTATGAACAGGTTGTCATTTGCTGGTTATGCTTATGCTGTGTGTATCATTCTTGTATTTGAAGTTATGAATATTGGCTCTGTACTTGTATTTCACTGTTTGCTTCTGAGTTGTATCAGTGAAGCATTTGGCCAGCTTATTGAGAAAGGATTAAGCTTTTCACTTCAGAGAAAAAAAATGCATGAAGACAGTTTTATAAACAAGTAGGTAAAGACACAAACCAACCCAACACCGACTGTGACACCCCCCACCCGCCCAAGAAATAGAAACACAAACACTAAATGCTGAGAACCTGCACTGATGGGCTCAGCGTGCAGCTTCCCCCTGGGTTTATATCTGGTGCCTCCCTCCTCTCACTCCCCTCTGCACAACCTCAGGTTCCTCCTCTCTCACCCTCCGAGGAGCAGCCCCAGCAGGGAAGGGGGGAGAGAGGCAGTTTCTGCAGCCCTCACAGCAGGTCCCAGCAGGGGGAGAGGAGCTGCCAGGGCATCTCTGCTGGGTCCCAGGCACTCAGGGCAGAGAAGCAGCTCCCCAGGCTGGCGTTGTAAATCAGAGACCAGGTGCTCTCATCTCTGTGACCCTTTTCCTCTCCAGACCATAGACACCAACTTCCCCCAGTGCCGGTGGGCGCTCGTGCCCCCGGGCCCCACCCCCACTCCACCCATTTCCCACCCCCATTCCAACCCCTTCCCCAAAGTCTCAGCCCCCTCCCTGCCCCTATTGGACCCCTTCTGCAAATCCCCGTCCCGGCCCCACCTCTTCCCCGAGCGTGCTGCCTGCCCCCTCCCTCCTGGCCGAGCGAAACAGGTGCAAGTGCTGGGAGCTGGGGGGGGAAGCGGGCACGCGGTGCGCTCAGGGGAGGAGCCGGAGCGGAGGTGGAGGTGAGCTGGGCAGAGGGGTGGGGAGCTGCCCAATTTTTCGGCGCACCCACGGAGTCGGCACCTATGCTCCAGACTCTGCCATCTGAGCTACAGCCAGCTGGGGAACAGGGAGCTGCAGCCTCTGTAACCATGGCAATGTACAAACGTGGGTCCCATTGCCCAGGCTGAGAACTGCAGTGACGTCTCTGCTCAGTGTCAGGCGCCCAGGACAGAGGCAGCTCCCTGGGATCCAGGCCTGTCCCAGCCAGACCAGGGCTGCTGGGGAGTGTGAGAAATGGTCCCCGCCTCCCCCAGGGCTGAGCTCTGCCCCTAACGCTCCGATTCTCTCTGTCCCCAGTGACGGTGACTCTGGATCCAGACACGGCTCATCCCCAGCTCGCCCTGTCTGAGGATCGGAGACATGTGAGATGGGGACACGCCCGGCAGGATCTGCCCGACAATCCTGAGCGATTTGACACTGGATCAGTCATAACCCTGAGAGGGGGGAGGGGGAGCAGGTTTGTAGAAATTTTGGTGGTGCCCAGAAACCGCACCACCCAAAATCTGCCAACGGCTCTGGGAGGGAGGTTGGGTGAGGGAGGGGGTCTGGGGTGCGGGCCCAAGGCTGGGGCAGGGAATGGGGGCAGGCTCTGGGAGAGAGTTTGGGGTGGGAAGGGGTACGGAGGAGGGGTGCAGAGGGACGGGGTGCAGGGGTGAGGACTGTGGCTGAAGCTGAGGGGTTTGGAGTGTGGAGGGGCTCAGGGTGAGGGCTCTGGCTGGGGCTGGGAATGGGAGGGCTCTGGGCTGGGGGAGAGGGTCAGCGTGCAGGGGGATGAGGGCTCTGGTTGGGACCAGAGATGAAGGGTTTGTGGTGGGGGCAGAGGGGCAGTGGGGGTGAAAGCTCTGGCTGGGGTGTGGGCTCTGGGGTGGGGCAGGGCTGGGGATGAGTTTGGGGTGCAGGGTGTTGCTCTGGGACAGGGGCCAGAGAGGACGACTCCTCGGCCCTTTCTGCCGGCAGCAGCAAGCTCTGGGAGGAGCCCCCTTTCCTGCTCCCAGCAGCACACTCACCCCACCACTGTCACTGCTTGTGCTCCTAGGGCCATGGGTGGCAAGTTTGTAGAAATTTTGGTGGTGCCCAGAACCCGCTCCCCAACTCCACCCCCCCAAACTCTGCCCCCACCTGCCTAAGGCTCTGGGAGGAGGTCTGGGGAGGTCGGTGCATATCCTGGGCTGGGGATTAGGGTGCAGGAGGGGTGCAGGGTGCAGGCTTTGGGATGGAGTTTGGGTGCTGGGTGCAGGCTCTGGGCTGGGGCAGGGGGTGGGTGTGCAGGAGGGGGTGAAGGATGCAGGCTTTGGGAGGGAGTTTGGGGTTGGGAAGGGGTATGTGGGAACGGGGAGGGGGTGCACCTCTGGGAGAGAGTTTGGGGATAAAAGGAGTACAGGGGTGAGGGCTGTGGGGCTGAGGATGAGGGGTTCATGATGTGGGGCTCAGGGCTGGGGCAGAGGATTAGGTGCAGGGGATGAGGGCTCTGGCTGGGGCAGAGGATCTTTATGTAAATAAAGCATATCAAAGTATTTCCTTGTTTATTTCCTTTCATTTTCCAGATGTGATTTTTGAAGATAGTCATGGAATTTTTTTTCTCCTGAACTGGTTGTGTCACTGCACTCTAATGAGGATATGCATGTATGTCACTCTGGGTTTGTCTACACTGCAATGTAAGCCCAAGGATTTTGGGTCTGGAGGCAGCTGGCCCATGTCGGAGAACCCTGGGCTTGAGCATCTATACTGGTTCTTAACCCTACATTAAGACATTTCTAACCTAGGCTCAAATCTGGGGCTCTGGTGTCCACACTGCAGCATGTAGATCTGAGTCCAACCAACCCTAGCCCAGATTCCCCAACACCAGCCTGAAATGTGGCCGCTGTGGCCCTTTGAGCATGTTACAGTGCAGCGAAACTTTTCTGCCCACCCTTCTTGTTACAGGAAGTTGGAACAGCCCGCCAACACAGACAGCCGAGGAGTGATTTTGGTCTGTGTGTGCCAAGCTACCAGAGCCAGCAACATGGAGAAGGCACCTTTTGAAGAAATCCTCTCGCTTGCACTTTCACTCCTGCATCAGAAAAAGGACAGCGCTTCCTTGAAGTGCTGGTGAACATTTGAGAGGACTTTTCTGCCCCACCAAAGGTACCTGATGGACTGTATGATGGAGCAGGAGGAGAAGGAGGACCCTGGCATGGCAGACTCACACTGGCCTATGCTGCTCAGTAGAACTGGCAGAGCTGCTGGTATTCCCTAGGTAGACTGGCACAGGGCCACAAGCACAGACTGGTGAGATCCCATCAGCCTGCAGACCTGGGATGCCCAGCACACAGTCCGGAGCTCATGCAGGAAAAAAAGGTGCTGCTCCTTTAAACAACAAACAGCTTGAAAGAAAGAGAGAGAAAAGAAAATACCGAACAGAAAGAACAGGCTTTCAAATACATGCTATATTTACAGTCAGGCAATGTGAGAATTCCAAACAATTCAAGGATAGTGTAATAATCAGAACACAGAGAAGAGAGTGTCCAAAACCTGCAAGAATAATTTAAGGCCTCAAACTAGTTTTTTTCATGAACAAAGGGACTGAGTTAAGAAAACACAATCACTTTCCATAATATTGAACAGTTTTATTCCCTCTGTTGGTGCCATTAGGCATATCCCTAGATAACTTAGGAGGGTAGAAAAACACAGTGTTAATGAAGCTTTTCTGTACCAGGCCTGAATGGACCAAAGTTATTTTATGTTTGTCCATAGTGCCTCCATGTCTAAACTCTGATTGAACTCTCAGGCTAGTATTGAGAATGGAATGTGTAACAGCTTCTTATCAGTGTAAGACACCAGAAGATAGGGCCCCTTTTTTACTATCTCCTGTTTAGTTTAGAAAGAGGGGAGGGGAGGCAAGGTAATAAATTCAGAAGTAAACCAAGGTAACAGCCTTGAAAAGTTACAAGATAAATTGTTTGCTGTCAAGAATGATTTAACCTGTTTAATGTAATTGTTAATTATACACTGTATGTACTATATAGTAGGGGGGAGGAAACTAGTGGGGGGTAATGAGAATGCCTTATTGAAGTCATGTATAAAAAGACACACACAGCTTGTATCTGTGTGTGCAGGATTTGAGATTGTAAATACCTCCCTGGCACCTTACTTGGGCTCAAATAAACTTTTTCTGCATTCTCCACCCTGGTGTGATAATTAGTGCGACGCACACCGGGCAACGAACCACTGTTTGCTGCCTCAGGCCTTTTTTGGGCCGGCAACACCTCTCTCTCTACTTTCCTTACCCCCTTCCCTGTCTTTCACCCTCCATTTCCTTCCAGCATCTCCTCCCCAGTAAAGCCTCACGTTCCCTTTCCAGTCTTCAGCTTCTCCTCTCCCTACCATAGGCACCACCTTCTACTGGCGCCAGTGGGTGCTCAACCCCCCTCGGCCCCGGCCCCACCCCACCCCACCTCCACCCCTGCCCCTCGTCCAACTCCTTCCCCAAATCTCCGCCCCCGCCCCTGCCTCTTCCCCCCTCCCTCCCGGAGCTTGCTACAGCTGTGTGGCGGCGGGAAGCACTGGGAGGTAGGCAGAGGAGTGGGGACGTGGCGTGCTCAGGGCAGGAGGAGGAGGTGAGTTGGGTGGGGGGTGAAGGGAGCTTGGCTTCCGGTGGGTGCAGAGCACCCACTAATTTTTCCCTGTGGGTGCTCAAGCCCTGCGGCACCCACAGAGTCGGTGCCTATGCTCCCTACAACCCCCCCATGACATCTTCTCTGTCTCCCCAATCCCCCTCTCTAGAACCACGGCAGTGTGTTTTAAACCACCTGAGCTGTCCCCAGGACAACAACTAGTTCAGTCCATTTCTGGTCCAGAACCAGAGTGAACCCCAGTGGGATATTGCTACCTCCGCATCTCCAGGCCTCAGGGGCAGACTCTGAGCAGGACTCCAATCCCCACCCAGAAGAAGGGAAGGATTGTCTCCCCTGTGAAAGACACTGACATGAAAGTAAAGATCAGGGTCTCATTACCAGTATCATAAAATGCCACCCACTCCGCTTCATAGTCCAGATAAACCCCAATCTTCCTAGGTCTCTCACTCAGGGGCATGGGAGTTTCTGGGGAGGTGAGAGCCCGGTACTGATCCCCACACCGCTCTACAGCCCAGATCCCCTGCTCAGGGTTAAATCTGATCCCTCCCTTCCTCCTCATAGACTCTCTGGCAACACCCACAGCCCCAAACCCTCCATCTCCCACCTCCACCTCCCAGTAATGTCTCCCTGAGCTGAACCTCTCACAGCCCAGCAAACAGAAAGAATGGAATCGCTCTGGATTGTCCGGCACCTCCTGCCGTGCAATTCCACGCCTAACGCTTTTCCCATCCTCAGACACGATGAGCTGGGCATTTGCTGTGTTTGGATCCAGGGTCACATTCGCTGCAGTGGAAAGAGAGAATCATGATGCTAAAGGCAGAGCCAGAGGTGCAGGAATGAGGGACTGGCCCTCCCACTCCCCACGGGCCTTGCCCCCTGCCCCTTCTCCTCCCCCAAAGGCCCAGAAGCTGGAGCCTGACCGGGGAACCTGTGCAGCTGTGGGGAGCCGTGGAGGGAGGTGGGGGGCGAGAGCAGCCCCTGGCCCATGTCCCTGCCCCCCAGATGACCCCCCACCCAGGGCTGATGGAGGGTCTGTGGCTCTCCACAGCAGCTGCCCGGGTGTCTCTTACCATGGCCTGGTTGCAGCTCTTTGGCCCCCGAGGCCCTGTCCCCAGGCCAGGCTGGAAGCTGCATCTGGGTCAGGGTAAGAGCCATGCGGGCAGCCGTGGGGAGCTGCAGACCCTCCACCTGCCCTGGTGGGGACCCAGGGGATGAGGACATGGGCCAGGGGTAGGGTGACCAGATGTCCTGATTTTATAGGGACAGTCTCGATTTTTGGGTCTTTTTCTTATACAGGCTCCTATTACCCCCACCCCCGTCCCAATTTTTCACATTTGCTGTCTGGTCACCCTAGCCAGGGGCTGCGCTCAACCCTCCTTCTGGAGCCGGCCCTGATCCCGTCATACCAACCTCCATAAACTTATCAAGCTTAGCCTTGAAGCCAGATATGTCTTTTGCCCCCACTACTCCCTTGGAAGGCTGTTCCAGAACTTCACTCCTCTAATGGTTAGAAACCTTCGTCTAATTTCAAGTCTAAACTTCCTAGTGTCCAGTTTATATCCATTTGTTCTTGTGTCCACATTGGTACTAAGCTTAAATAATTCTTCTCCCTCTCTGATATTTATCCCTCTGATCTATTTATAAAGAGCAATCATATCTGCCCTCAGCAGAGTGCAGGACAGAGTCACAAACCCGAGCAGGAACAGGTCAGTAACACAAGCGAAAGGCCATCTGCGCCAGGTCTGAGATGCAGAATCTTTCCTCTCCTGCAGATGCCTCTCCCCAGAGAGGGGATCAGAGACACAGGAACGCTGGGGAGCCCCAGCAGGTTTTATTCCCATTTCTTTTTCATGAACAGAACCCCTGCTGTGCTCCTCCTTCCTAATATTTAAAGTCAGGTCACACCATAGCATGGTTTGATATACCCCTAATTTCAGTTCCATGGGGAATAATGAAGGCCAGGTACAAAGGGCTACCAGCCAAGAGGCCAACTCTCTAGAGTGAGGCGAGCCACCAGAAAAGGGCGTTAGGACAGTCTGAAGAAGCAGAGAGAGATTTTAGCCCAAACAGTGGTTAAAGTGGAATAAAACACAATGGGTCGCTCTCACAACTAGAGTTGGTGACATTGTTAGGCCAAAACTTTTGTTGGTGAAAAATGCAGATTCAACAACACAAACATTTTCCAAATCCATGTCAATTTTGCCAAATTATTTGTTTAAGACAAATAAAAATATTCAAAAAAAATCAGAATATTTTGTTTTGACTTTTTAAAAATGAAATATTTTGATTTTTTTGGTTGGGAACAATATTTCATTTCAAAATTTCCCTTAATTTTATTTTTAAAAAAGCAAAAAAAAAAGTTTATAATGCTCAAAATATAACATTTTGTTTAAATCATTTTTTTAACTTTCTAAAAATTTTCATTTCTGGTCTGACCCAAAACAAATTTGTCTTCATTTTTTTGAAATTGCCAATGAACTGAAATATCCATTTTTCACCCAGGTCTCCTCACGACATTATCTAAGGAGGAAGGAGAAGATCATCTTCTGTTTTCAGCAGAGGAGAGGAAACTGCTATAGAATCCAACTTTAACAAAAACTGACAAAGTCGTCTTTTCCTCTGAAGACAAAACTCCCAGTATAGCCTGATCACTAGGATAGCTGACAATAAAAATTCCTATCAAATCGTACATCAGGAATAAGGAGGTCTGTGTGGGGAAGGGGATGTGTTCAGTGCTTAAATTTGTGCCAGGGCACGCCAGCATTGCGCCCGGCATCTCTAGGCTTGGCAGTTTGTAGACCTGGTACCTCTGGGCTTGCTTCATCAATTATGAATGTAGGAAAACGCTTGAGCCCTGGAACCTCTTTCATTACACATTAAGCACTGGATGTATATAAGAGCAGACCCATAGAGCAGCAGGTGAAACCGGTGTGGGAAGTTTTGTGCATCTTTGGCTTCTTCTCCCAGAACTGTGCAAATAACTGATTTTTAGGTTTACACCAAAAATAAATAAAAAATAATAATTTTGGGTCAACCAAAAATCTTAAAATGTGTTTGTTTTGGGTTGAGTGGCATATATTGTTTGACCCAGTATCCTGTTTTCTGACAACTCCAGGTGCCCCAGAGGGAATGAACAGAACGGGCAATCATCAAGTGACCCATCCTCTGTCACCCATTCCCAGCTTCTGGCAAAAAAGAAACTAAGTGATTTGCCCAATGTCACACAGGAGAAGGGATCTGAACTGAGGCCTTCAGAATTCTAGGCTAACACGCTAGCCACTGGGCTGTCCTTCCCCTATGAATGTGCACAGAATAACATCAGGACAGCATCCCATTCAAGTACTACCTGAGCATGTATTATCCAGAAAAATATTAATTCACTTCTCTCCATGTTCCCAAAGGAAGATTCCCCAGCAATACAGCTCACTTGGGGAACCACCTTCACCATTCAAATTTCAACCAGAGAAACTATTGCATTATCTCCTATTTGTGTTTTGTGTTGTTTTAAACTATTTCTACAAAGAAAGGGAGCAAGGATCTCTCCAGAAAGTGAAATTTGGACATTAGCTAAATACAAACTTTACTTACTTGGACAAACTAGGGCTTTTCTCCATTCTGAAACCAAGCAAATCAAATGAAGGTGAGCACTCATGTGAATAAGTTCATTGTTAAGATGAATCTGATTAATAAAAAAGGATGCATTACAGAAAAAGGGAGGGGGAGGGAAACACTTACCAAGTTCTCTTTGAAGTCCACCTAAATAATAATAATAGTAATAATAATTTAAAAAATCAGAAATAAAGATGTTATGGAAGAGCTTTTCTCCCAAGATTAAATTAAGCCCAACCCCTTCATCAAAACCATCTCATGCCAAGACTTTTTAATCAGTCTTTGGGGAACGATTCCCTTCCAAACCATGGATAAGGCACCTCTGAAATCTTCCAGTATCAATTATTCTAGTCCTACGTGGGGTTAAAGGCCACATCCTATACACAACCACTACACAGGGTGGGACGGGATTGTAGGCAGTGAATTTATGTAATGTGATGATGTGACGGAGCGATTCTGGCGGGACCCAACTGAGAGTGCCAAATCAGGACCAATTGCTCAAACAGGGCAGTTACAGCCCTAGGCTGGGGTTTTTCCACCTCTAAGGCAAACCAAACCAGCCAGACAAAAGGACTTTGGTCTCACCCCACTGGCTAACCACAAGTCACACAAGCAATTTCCTTAGACACTCCAGTCTCCCAGTATCACCACCAGTGCACTCGTCCTGGGGATAAATGGTTATGAAAACCAACACCCCAATAAAAGAAAAAGGTTCCCTCGATCCCAAAGGACCAAGACCCAGACTCAGGTCAATATACACATCAGATCTTACCCACAAATCACGCTGTTGCCAATCCTTTAGAATCTAAAATCTAAAGGTTTATTTACAAAGGGAAAAAGGTAGAGAAGAGAGGTAGAATTGGTTAAATGGAATCAATTACATACAGTAATGGCAAAGTTCTTAGTTCAGGCTTGCAGCAGTGCTGGAGTAAACTGCAGGTTCAGATTAAGTCTCTGGAACATCCCCCGCTGGGATGGGTCAACAGTCCTTCGTGCAGAGCTTCAGTTTGTAGCAAAGTCCTTCCAGAGGTCAGAAGCAGGATTGAAGACCAGATGGAGATGATGCATCAGCCTTATATAGACTTTTCCAGGTGTAAGAATCCCTTTGTCCTCACGGTGGAAACTTACAGCAAAAATAAAATGGAGTTTGCAGTCACATGGACAAGTTTCTGCATACTTTGCTGAGTCACAAGGCGTGTCTGCCTTCTCTCCATGGGTCAATTGTGTAGCTGATGGCCCTTAATGGGTCATCAAGCCAGCTATGCAGGGCTGACATCAGCTTGTCTGGGACACTTCCCAGAGGCAGAGCATAATACCAAATACAGACAGTACAGAGCCAATACTTATAACTTCAACTACAAAATGATACACAGACATACAGACAGCATAATCATAACCAGCAACCCAGAACCTGGTCTTAGACACCTTATATGACCCCCTTCACTTAAGATTTGTGCCACTACAGGACCTTGGTTGCAACCCATGTTCTATATGGTCCCCATTTATATCAATAACGTCACACCCCCAACGCAAAATTGATGCAGGAAGGGATGACAAAACATCGCTGACTGCATCCCAAGAGCCCCCTTTCCTTGGGTCTGTCTCACTACAGCTAGTGTTGGGCTAGAGGCCGTACCAGTGTATAACCAAAATGGTTTATCAAAGTCATGTTCAATAACATGAATGGATCTCTTTACAAACTCAAGGTATAACTTGATTAGCTTTTGCAGCATGGTTCCTGTATGTTTCATGTGATCTTGCCAAGAGCTAAAGAAAATAGCTACTTTATCCATACCAGTTCTGGCCAATGTTTTGAACCCAATTAACATGAAACCAATGTAGATATTGAGGTTGTTCATAGTACAGGAATCTTGGCATTTAGCCATGAAAGCAATATGGTAGTGTGCCTCAGTTTCCCTTTCATACAGCACATCAGGTCTGGAATGTATTTTCCCTGTGAAAAGTTCCAATGCTGTTTACAGGCATTAACTGTGAAACATCAGTATAGTAAGGCCCTTTAACATAAAGTGTGTTTCCATGTATTCCTTTCAATATGTTCCAGGGATTTTCCAAAAGATTAGGCACATTGTACATTGTTACAGTTCTTGGCAATAGCAACACATTAGTTACAAAAATTAGCATTAGCAATAACAACACATTCATTGCAAGTGTCCATTTACAATCATGTTTGTCATGCCCCACCCTTGGCTCAATACCATTGGAGTTTGGGCATTTTAGGGTTAACCTGTGGCTTCCCTTTGCAAAATTCAGTCTTCTCTTTCCTTCTTGTCCTGCAGGATGAGACCCTGATTTCTCTTGCTTAACAGAATTCACTGGCTGATGGGGTGGGCCCTCTGTGCTAACAGCTATTAGCAATTCTTTCTTCTCCCTGCCAGCCAAGTAATTCGCATCAACACAGACACTAGCTTTTAACTCCTTAGCTGCTATGGATTCCAAGGCTGGACTTTGTCTTACAGAGATACCACACAAATCCAAAGGGTCTGAGGGTGAGAGCTGGCTTGCTCTCCCCTGCCTCCTCAAGCATTCAGCCATAAAACTGTTCTGCTTTGAAACACCAGTAATTGAATCTGTCCTCAGATCCTGAAGCACAGACTGCTCACTTACAGATTCAGCCTGGAGACATTCCTGTCCCAACACCATTGTCTCCCCAACAAGCTGGCCACACACAGCCAGGTGGTTATAGGGCTGCTCAACTTCCTTAACAGCTTCTACTCCACCTGAGACCTTTTCAAAGCTGCCCACACTGGATCTCTCAAAAGGAAAGTCAGTGGATCCATTCACAACCGAAAATTTCTGGCTGTTAGGAACTGAAACTTCCTTGATTAAATCACTTTTACACCCTTCAGTTGCAGTAAACTGCTTGCACAGGCTACCATGAGGATTCCTTTCCCTAGGAGCTTCTCTAAGCAGCAATTCACCCCTCTCAGAAATTCTGCCCTTCCCCCCTTCACCTAGGGCTTGCTCTAAAGGAACACTTCCCTGAGCAACCACAGATGCTTTCTGGGTCTCACTTACATTCAGAATCACCTTAGGCCCAACAGGCGGATTTCTACACAATCCCCTTTTAGGCACACCTACAGACTTTCTAGATAACAGGTCAGAAGCAGTCTCCTTCCCTGGGCCATGAACAAGTTCAGGAATCTTTTCCTTCTTGCTATAAGTTGTCAAACTGTCAGTAGGTAACACACTTAAATCACCTTCATGCTCTCCTTGTGCCCTGGCTAGGGTATCACCCTGATCAGACAGAGTTGCAACACCCTTTTCCAACCACCCTTTTCCAACTGGCAAACTACAAGCACCAGAATTGTCTGTTCTCTGGGATTTTGCTAAGACACTAACTGGATGCACCCTAGTCACAGTGCCATTCTCCCCAGCAGACACAAACTCAGGACCATTCCCTTCCTGGGCTTTAGCTGTATTTACAACCAACTTTGAGACAACTGAATCACCCTCAACCATCACAGGCCGACAGGCACCTTCTGTCTGCTCCACAGACACAGAAGAGCCGGAGACACATTCTCCTTCACCAGACACACAGCTTGGGATCTCATTTCCCTTGTCCCAGCACACAGGGCTGTTCACAGACAACTGCTTGGAGACCGAGGTAGCTCCCTTCATAGGCAAGTCAATACCCCTGACAGAGACAGGCACATTCCCTTCACTGTCACATTTCTCCACACAGGAAACAGGTAAGGGATATGGACACTCATCTTCCACTATCCCTCCCTTCCCAAACTGCTGATTAGACAAAGCCATCAGCTCACAAGGCTGCCTAGGCTCCTCCAAACTTTCCCTACCAGGCACATTGCCTCTCCCAACAGATAAGCTGCTGCTCTTTTCACTACACTGAGCTACTTTTAGCAAATCACAGTTACCCATTTCAGGTTTACTTCTACAAGCTGCACTAGCCACCAATCCATTACCCATTACAAATTTACCCTCTCCTTCCTCAGGTAGGGATTTAACCTGAGAAACATTTTCCTCCCCAATGAGATCTTTCTGCTCTTGATTTAACTCCAGATTCACTTCTGAGACATTAGACAGACATTCAGAAACTTCATTTACAGACACACTGCTTTCTTGCACAGACAAACAGATATTTCTCCCCAGGTTAGAACTCCCATCTCCCCAGCCATAGCAAAACTGGTTAAACACAGAAAACTGCCCAGAGTAACCCCATATATCAACACAGTTATAAACTGGATTTTCAAGAGGATACAGTTTCTGCCGTTCTTCCCTTGCTTTTTTGACTTGGAGCTGGAGTCTAGCAGTCTCCTGTTGCATCTGTCGAGTTTTCTCCTCAGCAGCCAGCAGCTCCAGACGCCTCTTAGGAGCTTTTTCTTCTCTCTTAGCAACTTCTTTCTTTCTCTCATCAGCCTCTTTCTCCATTCGAATTTCTGCCAGTTCTTGCTCATAATCAAACTGCAGGCTGTCTCTCAAGGCTTGCAGTTTCCTTGCTTTTCCTGATGCTCTCTGTCTCATGGTCACTGATCTTTAACCATCAAACTCTCAATCCCAAAGTTAAAATTTGGATAGCGTGGGGTTCTGACCCAAAGCTTAATTGACCTGGTTCTGTGTATCCAAGCACGACTACGCCACTGTGACGGAGCGATTCTGGCGGGACCCAACTGAGAGTGCCAAATCAGGACCAATTGCTCAAACAGGGCAGTTACAGCCCTAGGCTGGGGTTTTTCCACCTCTAAGGCAAACCAAACCAGCCAGACAAAAGGACTTTGGTCTCACCCCACTGGCTAACCACAAGTCACACGAGCAATTTCCTTAGACACTCCAGTCTCCCAGTATCACCACCAGTGCACTCGTCCTGGGGATGAATGGTTATGAAAACCAACACCCCAATAAAAGAAAAAGGTTCCCTCAATCCCAAAGGACCAAGCCCCAGACCCAGGTCAATATACACATCAGATCTTACCCACAAATCACGCTGTTGCCAATCCTTTAGAATCTAAAATCTAAAGGTTTATTTACAAAGGGAAAAAGGTAGAGATGAGAGGTAGAATTGGTTAAATGGAATCAATTACATACAGTAATGCAAAGTTCTTAGTTCAGGCTTGCAGCAGTGCTGGAGTAAACTGCAGGTTCAGATTAAGTCTCTGGAACATCCCCCGCTGGGATGGGTCAACAGTCCTTCGTGCAGAGCTTCAGTTTGTAGCAAAGTCCTTCCAGAGGTCAGAAGCAGGATTGAAGACCAGATGGAGATGATGCATCAGCCTTATATAGACTTTTCCAGGTGTAAGAATCCCTTTGTCCTCACGGTGGAAACTTACAGCAAAAATAAAATGGAGTCTGGAGTCACATGGACAAGTTTCTGCATACTTTGCTGAGTCACAAGGCGTGTCTGCCTTCTCTCCATGGGTCAATTGTGTAGCTGATGGCCCTTAATGGGTCATCAAGCCAGCTATGCAGGGCTGACATCAGCTTGTCTGGGACACTTCCCAGAGGCAGAGCATAATACCAAATACAGACAGTACAGAGCCAATACTTATAACTTCAACTACAAAATGATACACAGACATACAGACAGCATAATCATAACCAGCAACCCAGAACCTGGTCTTAGACACCTTATATGACCCCCTTCACTTAAGATTTGGTGCCACCACCGGACCTTGGTTGCAACCCATGTTCTATATGGTTCCCATTTATATCAATAACGTCACAGATGATCACTGTAGACAAACTCCTTACCAACAGATAGTCTTGTATCTTTATCTTACTGTTAAATTGTTGTCTCCTATGTTACTATATTGTTGTATCTGATCTGGGACCCTAGTACAAAGTCAAGCCCTGCGTGTGTGTGTTGGAGTTGTTACTCACAGCGTTCCAGTACATGTCTGTGATTCCACAGGAAGTACTACAATACCCCAGACTAGAGCTTGTCAAAACTCAGAACGTCTGTCACACAGTTTCATTAGGTGGCTGAGAATGTGGACCAGCATATCTATTCAATACTCTCAGTTTTAATCACTATCTCACAATCTTTTTGGTGACAAATCATTTGTTGTGTGTTCAGGGGCGGCTCTAGGATTTGCGCCGCCCCAAGCAGGGCGGCACGCTGCGGGGGGTGCTCTGGCGGTCGCCGGTCCCGCTGCTCCCGTGGACCTCCTGCAGATCTGCCTGCAGAGGGTCCACTGGTCCCGTGGCTCCGGTGGGCCTCCCGCAGGTATGCCTGCGGATGCTCGACTGGAGCCGCGGGACCAGCGGACCCTCCGCAGGCACGTCTGCGGGAGGTCCACCGGAGCGGCGGGACCAGCGCACCTTCCGCGGGCATGCCTGCGGGAGGTCCACCGGAGCCGCCTGCCGCCCTCCCGCGGGACGTCGTCCCAAGCGCGCGCTTGGCGCGCTGGGGTCTGGAGCCGGCCCTGTGTGGGTTTGAATTCAGCCTGCAGTTCCTGTCTGGGGAGAAAAGTAGATGGACAATGTCATGAGAAGATGCAATCCACACAGAAATGAGAAAATATAACTTACTAATTTTTTCATTCAGTTCACCTTAAATAAAAAGAAAGGGAAAAGGCAATTAAAAATTCTCTTAGCATACATGGAAATGTATAGATCACTTTTCATTATAGTCATTCAGCTCACGTACATAGGCCTTGATTTATTTCAGTGGAAGTAATCACATACTTAAAGTTAACCATATGCAAGTGTGATGGCCGCCATCTTGGCTGATTCACCAGGGATTTAAGTGGGGACTTCCAGAGCTAAAAAAAAAGACCAAATTGCTGTAGATTTAGCAACGGTCTGTAGCAGACTCATATTGTATGTAGAGCAGCATGCAGGCAGGCCTGTAACACATTCACCAGTGGGTTGTAAAGCGTGATGCTCGTACGCAATGTTAAGCATGTGAGTACTCCCACTGACTTCAGCAAGACCATCTGTGTGCTGAAAATGAAGCATACGTTTAAGAATGTGTCGGCTCAGGGCTCCAATATAATTTTTTTAAGATTTACAGTTTTGCAGCGCAAGGTGTCTTTAGGTCTGATTATTAATTGTTAGAGCTGGTGAGAAAATAGTCTGTGTTTGGGGGGGAGGGCATGTGACAATTTGGTTGACATTTTCCCTGCCCCTTTTTGGTCATTGGAAATAAAAATGATGATGAAAAATCAAAATTCAGAATACTTTGATTACTATTCCTCCCAGCCCATCACCCTTTGATTGCACTGGGAGTGGCATGTGTGCAAGGAATGAAAGGACAGACCGTAACATTATTATCAAAGTCTGTTTTTATTCTGACGTACCATTTTATAGACAACGATTTGTTACAAACACCCCAATCCTGCAAATGACCGAGCTGCTGTGCCATCTGAATAGCGGCCAAAGTTCGTGCATTTGATTTTCAAATTGACATTATTCCTTTAATTAAAAACAACAACAATTTAACTGTGTACAACTTCAACGGAGAGGTTAGATTGGGATAAAAATTGAACTTACTAATATTTTCAAGATGTGCCCCTAAAATAAAGCAAACAGAAATAAATACAAACTATTTAAGAGTTTTTCAATGAACAAAGATTTATATTCTCCATTTTATATTGTCTAGATAATCGTTAATTACATTTCTGTCCATATTGTGGATTTTCTGGCTACAAGTGAAAATAAAAATTCAAAGGTTTACAGGTTTGAACTGTTTCTAGAAGTGGGGCCCTGTTCTGCTTCTGGGAGTCTGAGGTGTGCAGAGATTGCAAGAGTAGGCCCTAGAATGGTAACCACTAACACCACTTGAACAGTTAATATTCATTCGGTTCTATAACTCCGTCTTTAGCCTTTCTACTTTCCTTATCCTTCATATGGATTGGTTTAACTTTCTTCTAAACTGGGACATCTCTCCATGGGACATCTCTCCATTATACCCTTTCCCTCCTTCTGGCTCCAGTGTTGCCTCTCTCTCTTCCAAGTTGTAGCCACTTCTGCTACCACTGACAACAGCCGAGCTCCATCCTCTTTGGAACCCTGCTTCAGGTACTTGAAGGCTGCTATCAAATCCCACCTCACTCTTCTCTTCTGCAGACTAAACAAGCCCAGTTCCCTCAGCATCTCCTCATAGATCATGTGCCCCAGCCCTCGATCATTTTTGTTGCCCTCCGCTGGACTCTCTCCAATTTGTCCACATCCTTTCTGTAGTGGGTCAGGGCAAAACTGGACACAGTACTCCAAATAACACTATCACAGCATCTGGAGGCTAATGCTGATATGGCTGAGGTAGGGGAGACATTTGTCATGCAGTCTAGAGCCTTCATGTCATGTGCGTGGTTCAAAAGAGCCAGGAAGCAGCTGACGTCTTCCCTAGCACAGGCAAGTCTCTAGCAGGATTTGAACTAGCCTGGCCAGCTTCTGCACAACCACTCTGCAGCCCACCGCAATGGGACCATGCAACAAATAAGGAGTGGGTGTGGCTAGAAAGCACTGCCGGCTGGTAACCTCTGGCTGGTGGACAAGATTTATATTAGCTGCAGCCAGGTGGTAGGGAGTAGAACAGCCCATAGGCTGCTGTAATCTAAAGCTGGGTGAATAACATGTTTTTCAGATCTCAGCAATTCCAAATAATTGGCGGGGAGTGGTGCATTTCACCTTTTACCACCAAGCATTTTTATTTAGTTACTCTCAGTGAATAAAAAGCTCAGTAAAAAATTAGTTCCAGCTTGACCAAAATATTTTGTCTGACCTGAAATGAAATGTCTTGTTCTGATTTCAAGCATCTTCTTAAAAAAATAAAGGCATTTTCAAAACAAAAAGTCACTTTGAATCAAAAACTCAATGTTTCATTTTGAAAATGTGAAAACAAAACGTTTCAATTTCTTCAGATTTTTTACACCCAAACAATTTGGAAAATTCAACATGAATTCTCAAAACATTTTAATGTCACTGAATTTCCTTCCCCCCCCCTAAAAATAAAATTGGTTGAAAAATTCCACCCCTCTACTCTACTCTTCAGTAAGACTGGGGTCTGTGTAGAACTGGCCAGGGAGCCATTACTGACTTCTCTGCCCAGGTGCTGCTGCAACTCTCAGTCAGCATTCTGAGTCAGTACCCCTGACTTCTAGTCACTAAACATTTTCTCACATTGCTTCTTTACATCAAATCATTCACTGTATGTCTAATCTAAAGCTGCAGGAGTTTTGAGGGTAGAAAAATAAAATGATGTTATAATGGAAAGTAACACCCTCCTGTCAAAGTTAGAATCAAGACTCACAATTTGTCAGACCACTCTGTTTTTATTAGCGCAGCGCTCCGCCAATAACATTCAGATAATGTGAGTGGCCATGCAAGACCCAAACAGTCTTATTTATACAGATAAAAGAGCGGGAATCAAACAAAGGGACAAAGGAGAAAAACAGCAAAATTCACCTGGGGCATAGCATGCATATCCTACTTCCTTACTAACTCCTATCGATCTAAGGCTAATGCTTCACCAATTGCCCTTAAACGGTGCAATTGTTCTATGTTAATGTCTGTTTTCCTGACACCTGGACTCCAGCATTCCAGCGATTTTCCTTAAAGGTACAGACAGCATTTCTTTAATCCTATCTATTTTTGTAATATAATTCATTCTACTTTCACCCTCCAAAAAAAGTTTCGACTGGGGGAAATATAACTTACTAATTTCTTCATGGAGTTCACCTAAAAGAGAGAGAAAGAAATCCACATAAATAATTAGACGCTTGTAATATTTTATCCGAGTGCATCCAGATTTAGGCCTGATCCTGCAAACACTTATTCATGTGTAGTCGTCCCACTGAATTGCGTAAAGTTACATATTGGCTTAAGTCTTTGCAATATCTGGGTTCAATTGTTATTACATGGGATTTTTCTTTACTGCCTAAAACTTAGATGTTTCATTAGAAGAAAAATAGAACTTACTGATATTGTCAAGGTGTTTCCCTAAAATAAAACAAAAACAAATACAAATTATATCATTCATTTAATATTTTCATTTAAATTATTTAAGAACTTTAAGTGAATAAAAATTTCAAGGATTTTTTTTTCATTTTTAAATTAATTCCCAGTATCAAGATCGTCAGTACTAACATTTTCTTTCGTGTTGCATTACCCTTATGGATTCACTACACATACAGATCAATCCTTTCAAAGGTTGGCAGCTCTGAATTATCTGTAGGATTCAGGCCAATCCTGCTTCACAGACCCTAATCTCCTGTTGGCTTCACTGGTAATCGAGAGTGCAAAGACAGCAGGATCAAATCCTAAAATGCGAAGAGTTTGTTGATATGACTTGAGCCTTCAATATTTATTTGCTTTTCTAGCTAGGGAGGGTGTGAAATCTCCATCACTGGAGGTTTTTAAGAACAGGTCAGACAAACACTGTCAGGGACGGTCTAGGTATGCTTCACCCACATGTACCAAGGCAGGATGGGGGGAAGTGGCAGGACTAGAAGACCTCTTGAGGTCCCTTCCAGTTCTGCATTTCTACAATTCTCTGGGTCTTTATCAGTGCTGTTGCTTTTACTATAAAGATTGATGGCAGTATTTTCCTAGCTCTGTTCCCACTGAAGTTAGTGGGAGTTTCACCACTGACTTCAGTAAGAGCAAATTTAGGCCAGTCCCAGGTGCTTTTGATAATGCCAATCTAATAGGTTTAGACTGTCCCTTGTATGCCACAACTCAATTACGTTATGGCCCAATTCAGGAAAGCACTTACATAAGAACATAAGAACGGCCGTACTGGGTCAGACCAAAGGTCCATCTAGCCCAGTATCCTGTCTACCGACAGTGGCCAATGCCAGGTGTCCCAGAGGGAGTGAACCTAACAGGAAATGATCAAGTGATCTTCCTCCTGCCATCCATCTCCATCCTCTGACGAACAGAGGCTAGGGACACCATTCTTTACCCATCCTGGCTAATAGCCATTAATGGACTTAACCTCTATGAATTTATCCAGTTCTCTCTTAAACCCTGTTATAGTCCTAGCCTTCACAACCTCCTCAGGTAAGGAGTTCCACAAGTTGACTGTGCGCTGCGTGAAGAAGAACTTCCTTTTATTTGTTTTAAACCTGCTGCCTATTAATTTCATTTGGTGACCCCTAGTTCTTGTATTATAGGAATAAGTAAATAACTTTTCCTTATCCACTTTCTCCACACCACTCATGATTTTATATACCTCTATCATATCCCCCCTTAGTCTCCTCTTTTCCAAGCTGAAGAGTCCTAGCCTCTTTAATCTTTCCTCATATGGGACCCTCGCCAAACCCCTAATCATTTTAGTTGCCCTTTTCTGAACCTTTTCTAGCACTAGAATATCTTTTTTGAGATGAGGTGACCACATTTGTACACAGTATTCGAGATGTGGGCGTACCATGGATTTATATAAGGGCAATAATATATTCTCAGTCTTATTCTCTATCCCCTTTTAATGATTCCTAACATCCTGTTTGCTTTTTGACCACCTCCACACACTGCGTGGACATCCTCAGAGAACTGTCCACGATGACTCCAAGATCTTGTCCTGACTCGTTGTAGCTAAATTAGCCCCCATCATATTGTATGTATAGTTGGGGTTATTTTTTCCAATGTGCATTACTTTACATTTATCCACATTAAATTTCATTTGCCACTTTGTTGCCCAATCACTTAGTTTTGTGAGAGCTTTTGGAAGTTCTTCACAGTCTGCTTTGGTCTTAACTGTCTTGAGCAGTTTAGTAAGCTTAAACACACTTAAGCATGTGTTTCAAGACTAAAGTTAAACACTTGCTTAGGTGCTATGCTGAATTGGGGCCTCGGCCTCTAATCACTTGGATGCTACAGCGAACAATAAAACAGCATCAGAGTTTCTGTTGGAAACTTTATTTCTGTTCCCTTTCATGTTTCTTCCATTGCCTTTTGGTGACCTTAGTGCATAGTGAACCTTGGGGAGGGAGGGGGACTGCGCTGGAGAACAGAGTTAAAATCCTTAATGTGAGATGACTATTTACAGAAGGGAAAATGAGGAAAAAGCTAACTTACCCATTTCTGCCTGCAATCTCCCTACGGAAAGAAGAAAAAGCAAAACAGATACAAATAGCTATAATGCCCTGCTCCTGTCCAGGTGCCTACAGATACAGTTTTCATTATAAGCACAAAATTATTCACGCGTATTATTGTATATGTTTCCCCTAAGGTTACATGTCAGAAATGTGTTAGATATGCCCAATTTTGCAAATCTTTATGCACAGGAAGAGCATTATTCACATGTGTAATCCTGTGTAGGGTCGGGCTCTTAAAATTATTTTAAAAGCATTACTATTTTGATGGGTGGAATATGTTTTTGTCTACTCACTTGTTACTGAATTTTTCCATTTGTTGTGCATTCCAAACTCCTAACAACTACTCTGGGAGTTATACATGTGGAAAGAATGAAAAACTAGACCTTAAAATCACTAATACTTTACTAACAATTTGAGGATATGGCTTGTTTTTCTATTTTTCTTGTTAACAGAATAAGAGCTGTTAGCAGCTGTGTAACTCAGTGAATTGTTGATTTTTCTGATCAGTGGCCAAACTGACCATCGCCCCCCCCACCCAACGTTTGTTGTTTCAGTTTGTTTTTTCCTTCACAAAATGAGGAATGAAAAAAACAAAACAGTTTGATTGAACAAACTGTTTTGAATATCAATTTGAATTGCTATTTTGAAACAAAATATCAATTCAGATTGACACTTTTGAAATGAAACATTGATTTGAATTCACATTTTTTAAACAAACCATTTTACCATTTCTGAATTCTTAAGTGTTTTCCATTGAAATTATTCAGTGAATTCAGCCCAAATTTGCAAATACTTTCAGGGCCCTGAAAAACATATTTCAGTGAATTTACAATCGCCCCCTCAAAAGTAGAAAAGAAAAGAAAAGAAAAGAACCCCCCCCCAGCCCAGCTGTACACCTTATGCCAAAGATTACACCTTGGGCAACACATTCCAGCATTTTTATAACAATAATTAATAATGATGTGGCTGAGGCAGAAGACTGGATTTTCTGCTACTCTGGGGGCCCCTTTGATGTCTAGACTAAAAAGCAATTGGATCTCCCATGCCGAAGGCTTCCCTGGTGTGATGGAGTCCCTAGCAGGCCCGGACCTGGTGTACTCAACTTCTCAACATTGTGCCTGGTGCTGTGATCTGAGCTTGGATTTTCCAGGTTTGAAGGGACCCAAGTTTCACTGACATTCAGTGGCAAGTGAGCGCCTAACTGCCTTAGGTGCTTTTGAAAATCCCAGACTTTAAATGTATTCACAGATCCTGGGGTGTCCTGCCATATCCCTACAGGTGAATTAAGCCTACAGTGCTCACTAGGGCTTTGTCTACACTACGCAGCTTTTAGCGACAGGACTGTCGGCAAAGCCCTGTCGCTAAAAGCTGGGCAGCGTAGCTGCTGTTTGGTAGCTCTTTGGCTGACAAACTATTTCCACTCCCAATGAGCAGCGTTCGCTCTCTCCTGCCAACAACGTGCTGTTCACACTGGCACCTGTTGTGGCAAAACGTTTGTCTTTCGGGGGGGGAAAGAGGGTTAACACCTCTGAACGACAACAGTTTTGTTGTTCAGTCGCCAGAGTAGACACAGCCTAGCATGCAACTCCACACAAACCATTGCATCAGAGGAGGTCACAACTTACTAATTTCTTCTTGGAGTTCACCTTGAAAACAAAGGGAAAGAACTAGATAAGTAAATGAAAGCCTATCCCGAGCTTTGTTTCATTGCATATGGCTCTCAAGCTCAGCGTTCATAAGCCCTCTAATTGATTACTTTGACCCCAATCCCTAACGGGCAGTTTACTGTAACCCCGCTGAGCGCCACGACTTCAACGGGACAACACCTTGAGAAGGAAGCTCAGTGTGTGTCTAAGTCTCTCTAGCCTGGGCACCGGAATGACTGTTGATGTCCAGGGGACAATGCCCAGCAGTGCAGATCGGGGTCTGCAGGGTCAGGGCCTCCGGTCGTATTTTCTTTGTAGAACAGGAAGAGCAGATCTACACAGGGGTGAGCTGGAGCCGGTTCGCACTGGTTCACACAAACCGGCCGCCGGGGGGCGCCATGCTGCACTGCGGGAGGCATGTGAGCTGCCTCCTGGCCCTGTTGCTGCTGCTCCTCGGAGCTCTGGCCCTGGGGCTCCTCCTGCTGCCTGGTGGGGGCCTGGCTGCCTCCTGCTGCTCAGGCTGCTCCCCCCCCCCTGTGAGTGTCTGCACCCCTCCCCCGCTCCCCCTGCCTGCACCCCCTGCTGCAGCCAGGCCCTGTCACCCTGCCCCCTGCCTGCACCCCCTGCCCTGCCACCCCCCAGTGCACCCCTGCCTGCACCCCTGCCCTGCCACCCCCATTGCACCCCTGTCTGCACCCCTGCCCTGCCACCCCCCATGGCACCCCCTGCCTGCACCCCTGCCCTGCCATCCCCATTGCACCCCTGCCCTGCCACCCCCATTGCACCCCTGCCTGCAGCCCCTGCCCTGCCACCCCCATTGCACCCCTGTCTGCACCCCTGCCCTGCCACCTCCCATTGCACCCACTGCCTGCAGCCCCTGCCCTGCCACCCCCATTGCACCCCTGCCCTGCCACCCCCATTGTACCCCTGCCTGCACCCCTGCCCTGCCACCCCCATTGCACCCCTGCCTGCACCCCTGTCCTGCCACCCACCATTGCACCCCTGTCTGCACCCCTGCCCTGCCACCCACCATTGCACCCCTGCCCTGCCACCCCTGCCCTGCCACCCCCATTGCACCCCTGCCTGCACCCCTGCCCTGCCACACCCCATTGCACCCCTGCCTGCACCCCTGCCCTGCCACCCCCATTGCACCCCTGCCTGCACCCCTGCCCTGCCACCCCCATTGCACCCCCTGCCTGCACCTCCTGCCCTGCCACACCCCCCTTGCACCCCCCGCCGGCACCCCCGGCCCGGGCACCCTGCCCCTGCCCTGCCACCCCTGCCTGCACCCCCTGCCTGCACCCCCTGCCTGCAGCCCCTGCCTGCACCCCCGCATTGCACCCCCATTGCACCCCCTGCCTGCAGCCCCTGCCCTGTCACCCTGCCGCCTGCCCTGCCACCCCCATTGCACCCCTGCCTGCCCCTCCTGCCCTGCCACACCCCCATTGCACCCCCTGCCTGCGGCCCCTGCCCTGCCACACTTCATTGCACCCCCTGCCTGCAGCCCCTGCCCTGCCACCCCGCATTGCACCCCCTGTCTGCACCCCCTGCCCGGCCACCCCCCAGTGCACCCCCTGTCTGCACCCCCTGCCCTGCCACCCCCTGCCTGCACCCCCTGTCTGCACCCCCTGCCCTGCCACACCCCCTTGCACCCCCTGCCTGCACCCCCGGCCCTGCCACCCCCGCATTGCACCCCCTGCCTGCACCCCTGCCCTGCCACCCCGCATTGCACCCCTGCCTGCACCTCCCCGCTCCCTGCCTGTTCCCCTGCCAGGCCCTGCCACCCTGCCTGCTGCCTGCAGCCCCTGCCCTGCCACCCCCCCAGTGCACGCCCTGCCTGCCCCCCCTGCCTGCACCCCCCCATTGCACCCCCTGCCTGCACCCCCTGCCCTGCCACCCCCATTGTACCCCTGCCTGCACCCCTGCCCTGCCACCCCCATTGCACCCCTGCCTGTCCCCTGCCCTGCCACCCCCAATTACACCCCTGCCTGCACCCCTGCCCTTCCACCCCCGCATTGCACCCCCTGCCTGCACCCCCTGCCCTGCCACCCCCGCATTGCACCCACTGCCTGCACCCCCTGCCCTGTCACCCCCATTGCACCCCCTGCCTGCACCCCCTGCCTGCCACCCCCGCATTGCACCCCCTGCCTGCACCCCCTGCCCTGCCACCCGCCCATTGCACCCCCTGTCTGCACCCCCTGCCCTGCCACCCCCCATTGCACCCCCTGCCCTGCCACCCCCCATTGCACCCCCGGCCCCCCCGCCCGCAGCCCCTGCCTGCAGCCACCTCCTGCTCCCAGCCGCTCTCCCTGGGTGAGTGTCTGCAGCCCCCCGCTCCCCCTCTGCCCACCTCTGCCCCCTGCCACCCTCCCCCGCCCGCAGCCTCTGCCCCCCCCCGCCAGCCCCTGTCTGCACCCCCTGGCCAGAGCCAGCCCCTGCCATCCGTCGTGCCACATCTCCTGCCCCCTGCCACAGCGCCTGCCGCCTGCCACCCCTACTGCCACCCTCCCCCACCCGCAGCCAGCCCTTGCCACCCCCTGCCATCCGTCCTGCCCACAGCCAGCCTCTCCCTGCCCTTCCCCTACCAGAGCCACCCCCTGCCTGCACCCCTTGCCCACAGCCAGCCCCTGCCCACAGCCAGCCCCTGCCATCTGTCCTGCCACAGCCCCTGCCATCCCTCCTTCCCCCTGCCACAGTCCCTGCCTGCAGCCAGCCCCTGCCCACAGCCCCTGCCACCCCTCCGCCCCTGCCCACAGCCCCTGTCCGCAGCCAGCCCCAGCCCCTGCCCACAGCCCCTGCCACCCCCCTGACCCCTGCCACAGCCCCTTTCCCCGCCACAGCCTGTCTGCACCACTTGCCCACAGCCAGCCCCAGCCCCTGCCCACAGCCCCTGCCACCCCCCTGACCCCTGCCACAGCCCCTTTCCCCGCCACAACCTGTCTGCACCACCTGCCCCCAGCCACCCCCAGCCCCAGCCCACCGCCCCTGCCACGCCTCCGCCCCCTGCCCGCAGCCAGCCCCAGCCCCCGCCCACAGCCCCGGCCATCCCGCCTGCCCCTGCCACAGTCCTGCCTGCAGCCAGCCCCTGCCCACAGCCCCTGCCACCCTCCGCCCCCTGCCCGCAGCCCCAGCCCGCAGCCAGCCCCAGCCCCTGCCCACAGCCCCTGCCACCCCCCTGACCCCTGCCACAGCCCCTTTCCCCACCACAGCCTGTCTGCACCACCTGCCCCCAGCCAGCCCCTGTCTGCACCACTTGCCCACAGCCAGCTCCTGTTGCAGCCAGCCCATGTCACACTCCCTGCCTCCAGCTAGCCCTGCCCCACGCCCCTGTCTGCAGCCAGCCCCATGTCCACTGGTGCCCTGCAGTTCCCAGGGCACTAACCCTGCACACCTGCTTCAAGGAGGGGGGGCAGGGAGCAGCTGGGACCCACACATGTGCACACCCGAGGGTGACCAGACAGCAAGTGTGAAAAATTGGGACGGGGTGAGGAGTAATAGGAGCCTATATAAGAAAAAGACCCAAAAATTGAGACTGTCCCTATAAATTTGGGACATCTGGTCTCCCTAGCAGACCCCCAGGGAGTGGCGGGGACCCACACATGTGAAGAGGAGCTCATTTCTAGTTCAGGCCCATGTGACGTTATGACTGTGATTCAATGAGATATTGTAAAATGACAGGGCCAGAAAGAGTTAATTAACTCACAGACTGACCTGACCCAGGGGTGAACCTTAAGGACGGGTTAGGAAGATCTGTCAATGACTAGAGCTTTGAAATGCAAGTTGGCATTGTTAGAGGTAGAAGGGGAGATGTTTGCTCAGGTCTTGGGATGCAAGCAAACAAGTCTTGTCTATTGCTATAGTTTTAATTCAAAGATCAAAAAAAAGGAATATTAACATTTATAATGATACTTGAGTAAAATAGTATTATTGTCTCTGTGTCTCTTTGAAGGTTGTGCTAACCTGTATCTGAACTGTTTAATGGGTAAATTACTCTGTGCTAATTGCCAGGATGTTTGGGAGAAGGAGTTGAGCCTATTGTTTTCTCAGGCCGAAAGGCTGCTGGAAATGTATAAAAACCCTGGGGCAGGATCCTGCTTCATCTCAGATCTGCTTTGGGTTTCAAGAGGGGGAAACCTTAAGCCATAAGGATTGAGATCCCCAGTCACTGACTGGAGCCACCCTGAATATGGAAATTGGACTATAACCAAGGGACTATTTCTAAAAGGACTTTTGGCAACTACAAGCTCATCTCTGCTGTGTTTCTGAACCTCAAGAATTGAATTCAAGTCTGTCTGTAGATTAACCTTTTAACCAACACTCTCTATCTTTTCTTTTTTAATAAATTTTAGCTTAGTTAATAAGAATTGGCTATAGCGTGTATTTTGGGTAAGATCTAAGTTATAATTGGACCTGGGTATGTGGCTGATCCTTTGGGATTGGAAGAACCTTTTCTTTTATATGTAACTTTAGCGCCCTCGTGGCCAAGATGGAGTCTGCTCTGCAGGCAGCTCTGGCCAAGAGACAGCGCGCGCAGGAATGCAGCAGGAGAAATCCCTTCCACCCCAGGGGCACCTGTTCCAAACCCCCAGAGTGAACACACCCACCCACAGGAAAAGCACAGTCTATATAACAAAGGGAGATATTTATTTACAGAGGGCTGGGAGGAGAAAAACAACAAGGGGAAATATAGGGGGAGCAGAAAAACAGGGCTGCATTCAAACCAAGGCCCCACGGACCCAGCGGTAGCACAGTCTGACAGTGTCTGTACACCGTGTTCAGGAGCCCTGAGCAAAGTTCCAGTCCGGTGGTGAGTCTTGGGTGCTCCTGGTCGTCTTCAGCGCCAGTGAACTCTCCCCAGCAAACCCCTCCGGTGCCTCTTCTGCCGCTCTCTGCAAAGCCCCACAGAGCGGCCACCTCCCCACTTAACTATCTAACAGCCTCCCTCCTTATTCCCAGTGCGGAGTCACAAGCCCCAGTACTCACAGCCCCAGGCAGCTCCGGGCAACCGTGATACTGGGTCCAGCTCTGGCCTGTCCTTCTCGGGCGATTCCCCCCGGCACAGGACTTCTCCTGGCTCCTGTCCTGGGCTGTCCCCGATCAGGCTTGTCCTCCTCAGGCCTCCAGCAGGTTCTCTCTGCTTCCTTCCCCAGGGCCAGCCATGCTGCTTCTCCTCTCTCTCCCTCCAGCTCCAGCCCTGCCCCCTGGAGTTTCCCTCCTTTTTTCTTACTCTCCCCCTCCCCCTTTGGGAAAAAGATTTAAAGGGGCCATGCTCTCTAGACCCCAAAGGGGTTACACTCTCCCCCCCCAAAAGAAATAATCCTTGATGTCCCCATCAAGGTAGACAACTTTAAGCCATGGATCCCCAGCAGGAGACCCAGGGCCCCCATTCATCAGAAGCCTTCCCATCATCCATCCCACAGGACCCCGAGGGGTGGAACAGGTTTCCCATGAGGCAGCTCGCCCCCCGTGGCACCCCAGGAAGCTGTAGGTCACTGGGTTCCCCTAAACGATCATACGTCAGCACACACCTGGGCTTCCCTTCCCTAGAGGAACGTCTAGGCTGGCTGTCGGATGTTGGCTGAGGTGACACCACTGGACATGGAGGCAAGATGATGGGTCCTTGAGGTACAAATTCAAGTGCATCTGGGTTTAAAGTGGCTGTTTGGGGTACAGGGTTCTCTGCCTGCACTGAACCTTCCTCATCATGTTCTTGGGGGGTCTCCACAGCTTGGGACAGTGAGGCCTCGGGAATGCTCAGTGTGGGGTCTTCCCCTTCACCATCTCTTTGCGTGACAACAAAAGGATCCATTAGGTCAGGTCATTCCCAACTGGATGTTCACCAAACCCTATTTCATCCTCACTCTCCGAGGAGCTGGGTGTTTGCAGAGGACGGGTATATTTCCGTCGTTGGGACCGTGTCCGACTTGCAGGTCCGGGAGTCTCAGAATCTGTGGAAACATCCTCACAGGGAAACAATACTTGTCCTATAGGTAACAGATGATTCCGGTGGAGAGTTTTGGTGGGGCCGCGACTGCCCTCAGGGCGTATGCGATACACTGGTAGATCCCCAAGTTTCTTCTCTATAATGTACGGGTGTGACTCCCAACGATCTGCAATTTTGTGTTTTCCCTGTAGGCCGAGATTTCGGGCCAAAACTCGGTCACCAACCCGAATCTCCTGTTGCCTCACTCGCTGATCATATCGGGTTTTATTCTTTTGATTCTGGTGACCAGCTGCTTGCGTCGCTATTCGATATGCCTCTTTCAGTTGATCTCTTAAGCGCGCCACATACCCCAAGTATGTTTTTGGGAGTGCCCCATCTGAAGACACTTCAAAACAGAGATCGATCGGCAACCGGGCCTCTCGACCGAACATTAACATGTATGGTGTGAACCCAGTTGCATCGTGTCGAGTGCAGTTATATGCATGAACCAAATGCTCTACGTGCTGGCTCCAGTATTTTTTCTGCTGAGGCTCCAGAGTTCCCAGCATGTTCAGTAGCGTGCGGTTGAATCGTTCTGGTAGTGGATCCCCTTGGGGATGATAAGGGGTGGTGCGTGATTTTTTTATCCCCATGATCTTACAAAGTTCTTTTATTAATCGACTTTCAAAATCCCGTCCCTGATCTGAGTAGTCGGGCGGGCAACCCATAGTGGACGAAGAACTTTTCCCACAGGATCTTGGCAACCGTGGAAGCTTTTTGATCTTTGGTGGGATAAGCCTGGGCATAACGAGTAAAATGGTCAGTGACCACCAAGATATTTGCAGTACCCCGGCGGTCAGGCTCTAATGACAGAAAGTCCATAAAGACAAGCTCCATGGGTGCAGAACTTGTGATGCTGACAAGAGGAGCTGCCTGCTTAGGCAGAGTCTTTCGCTGGATACATCTGGTGCAGGTGCGAATATGGTGGGCGATGTCAGGCCCCATTCGGGGCCAATAGAATCTTGCCTTAACTAGGGCCTCCAACCGCTCGATTCCCAGATGCCCCATTCGATCGTGGCAGGCCTCTAGCACGCCTTGCCGGTACTTCTGCGGTAGCACCAACTGCTTATGGTGAGGCCTCTGAGGATGCTTCTGCCCTCGGTAAAGTCGTCCATCCCGAACCAATAAGCGATCCCATTCTTTCAGCAAAAGGGCCTCCTCTGGGTGACTCGGTCGAATAGCCCTGGGATCTTTTCCCCTTTCCAATGCATAAAGGATGTCCTTCATCCGTGGATCAGCTCGCTGGGCGTACTCTACCTCTCGATCCTTTAGTTTGGGCAGCTGTGGGTCCAGTACTCTAGTAAAACTTGAGTAGGCTATGGGTATGGCTTCTGGTGGTGCACCCAGACAGTCAATTGCCCGTTCTCCATTGGCTGTGGATTTTTCCTCCACAATGGATACCCGTTGGCATAAAGCTCTCAGTTCAGAGGTCCCCACATTCATCTGATCATTGAGTAATAAATCCTTAGAGTGAGGTTGCCGAGACAAGGCATCTGCATCCATGTTTGTTCGACCGGGTCGATACTGCAGAGTGAAATCATAGGCAGAGAGTGCCGCTAACCACCGGTGTCCTGCTACGGATAATTTTGCTGTTGTCTTGATGTATGTCAAAGGGTTATTATCAGTTTTTACAGTGAACTTGGCCCCATAGAGGTAGTCATGGAACCTCTCTGTGATGGCCCATTTCAATGCCAGGAACTCCACTTGATGTGCAGGGTAGTTTCTCTCAGGCGGTGTGAGACCTCGACTTGCAAATGCTACCGGTCGGAGTTTGCCCTCACGCTCTTGATAAAGGACAGCGCCTAAACCAGTGTAGCTTGCATCAACATGAAGTTCATACGGCTGGGTGGGATCAGCGTACACCAAAACAGGTGCTTGCGTGAGCTGTTGAATGATTTTATGGAAAGCTTCTTCACACTCAGCAGTCCACCGTTTCCCAAAAGGTGCACCCACATTGAAGTATTTATGGCGAGGTGAGTTCCCCTTCTTCTTATTTGTGGGGGGGTATCCCTTGGTGAGCTCTGTGAGTGCATGTATGATGTGCGAAAAATTCTTGATAAACTTGCGGTAATAGCCACAGAATCCCAGAAATGACCTTAATTCCTTGAGAGTTGTGGGCCTCGGCCAGGTAGTTACCGCCTTCACCTTCTCTGGGTCTGTAGCTATACCATCTGCAGACACTATGTGTCCCACATACCGCACGGATGTCTGGCAGAAGATGCACTTGTCTAAGGATAACTTGAGGCCAGCCTGTTCCAAACGATCCAGGACTTTGCACAGCCGAGTCTCGTGTTCTTCTAAAGTGCGCCCGAACACTATAATGTCATCCAGGTATACCAGACACTCCAACAGGTGCATGTCCCCTACCACCCGCTCCATGAGTCGCTGAAATGTGGCTGGAGCTCCAGATACTCCTTGAGGCATGCGATTAAATTGGTAAAATCCTAAAGGGCAGATGAATGCTGTCTTCTCCCGGTCCTCGGGTGCCATGGGCACTTGATAGTATCCACTGCGGAGGTCAAGGACAGAGAACCAGCAGCTACCATTCAAGCTATCCAAAGCATCATCCACCCGGGGCATTGTGTATTGGTCAGGGATCGTCCGCTGGTTCAGAGTGCGATAGTCGACGCACATGCGCACCTTTCCACTTTTCTTTCGTACTACGACGATCGGCGATGCGTAGGGGCTCCTGGATTCCTCAATGATACCTGCTTGAACCAGTTCCTGTAGGTGCTGCCTCACATCTTCAATATCAGCGGGGGCTAATCGTCTCGACCTCTCTCGAAAAGGCCGACCATCCTGCATTTGGATATGGTGCTCCACATCATGTGCACACCCAACATCCCATTCGTGCATAGAGAAAACAGCCTTCCTCTTGATTAACTTCTCACACAGGCGGTCCTTCCACTCAGCAGGAATGGGGGAATCCCCAAACTGGAAACTATCCCTCCCAAAAGGCCTAGCCTTGGTCTTCTCTTGGGATGGGGGCCCCCTGGCTCGCTGGTATGCAGCTTTACATAACGCATGCATTGGCAGCTCCTGCAGATAGTTGTTCCCTGCCATCTCACGGCATTTCCACGCCAACCTCTGGAACAGGTTTGCATTTGTCCCTAGGATTAAAGGTGCATACTTTCTTCCCTTTGGATCTGGGCAGACCAGTGCCAAAGTTTCTATTTCCTGGTTTACCCCCGCAACATTCTTTGGGAACTGAACATTTAACAGGATATATCCCCGATAGGGGCAGGAGTCACAGCCAATTCCCCAGACTGTCAGGCCAGACAGGGGACGCAGGGGCAAGTGCTGCAGGTGTTCTCGGTAGTAGGATTCATAAAGTATGGTGACCTGTGATCCACTGTCCAGCAATGCCTCACACAATCGTCCTTCTACACGAACAGGTACTATAGCTTGGGGGCCTATCAGCCCACGTGGGTAGCCTCTGTTTGTGGTTTTTTCTGGGGAGCCTTGGAATTTCAGGGTCTTGGGTTGCTCCTTCCCCAAGCCCTGTTGGTGTTTCCCTGAAGCCTCCTAATGGTCTGCTGCAATCTCTGAGATACCCTTGCATGATCTGTCTTGTTTTGACAGTCGAAGGCATAGTGACCATCTCTTCCACAGTTATAACAGAAACCTTCACGCTGGCTATCACCCCTTCTGCTACTCTCCTCTCTTGAGGATGGCACAGTATGTCCCTGAGCTTTCATCATGGCCACTTCTCGGGTCAAATCTCTCAGTGCTGCTGCCACTGATGGGGCATCCTCCATCTCTCCAAGCACTGTGGTGGTGTGACTCCCTGCCATCTTCGGCTGCAACACTGCATCCGCTTGCAACAATCGGTCCTCCTCCTCACGTATCTCTCGAATGAGCTTGTGGAATGGGGGTGGGTTTTGGGCCCGCTCCCTCAGCTGCAGTTTCCACAACATCAACCCATCTTGTCGGGTGCCCCGGAGGATTTGGTCCAACCTAGCGAAATCAATGCGCTTGGTGGGGATGCCCTCCTTCCGCACTACCTGCTGTAGCAAATCCTCTAGTCTCCTGATGAAATCAGACAATCGTTCGTGGGGCTCCTGATAGGTATGGCGGAAACGATAATACAGGTCTTCACTGCTATCAGTAGCACCATAGACACTCTCAAGAGCGGTTAAATAGTCTTGCACTGTGGCAGCTGGTTGTGAGTCTTTCAGGGTTCGGATAATTCGCATGGCAGGTCCCCTCAGACTCTCAAGCACCCGTTTCCGCTTCTCAGCATCAGAGCATTCCCACTCTTGGACAAGTGGCACCGTAAAATCCCTCCATGTTTCATAATCATCCTCCCCTGAGGGTACAGGTGACACCCCCGAGAATGAACGTAACCGCTTGTATGGAGCATTTTCATGCACCGGCTTCAATGCATCTTTGAGAGCATTTCCCAGCTCTTTGGCCCATCCCACCAGGCTGGGTGCTGCAGGTGTTGGAGCCCCTCCTAATGCTAAAATTAATTCTTCTCTTGTCCGCTTCTCATCTACCATCAGAGCTTGCAATTTCTGTGCTAAAGAATCCACCTCAAGTGACTCAGGCACACTAGGAGGGGACTGCTCTGCGCCGAGAATTGTCCAGGGGATACCTTCTACTTTCACCTCTTTGGGCACTTTGTCAAGATCTGCTTCCTTGGAGTGAGTACATAGTGCTACCATGCCCTTCACTTTGCGGTTGTAAATACGGGTGTGGACCTTTACCCTCCCCAGTATTTCAGCTGCATCTAAGCTCTCCTCAATCTCATTTGGTTCCATCTCTTCTGGGAACCCCGCCACCAGCACAGCTTTGGTTACTGGGATTCGTGCCCCTCGGCACAGGTCTTCTAATAATCCTCTCTCCATTTTTTTTTTTTTTACTGAGATGAAAGTCACTCAGGAGTTTCTTTTCTCTGTGAAGAAAAAGCCCAGGGTGCGCAACTTAGGGGTGTGAGTATGTGTGTGTGTGTGCTGCAAATCCCCGTACGGGCCACCAAGTGTAACTTTAGCGCCCTCGTGGCCAAGATGGAGTCTGCTCTGCAGGCAGCTCTGGCCAAGAGACAGCGCGCGCAGGAATGCAGCAGGAGAAATCCCTTCCACCCCAGGGGCACCTGTTCCAAACCCCCAGAGTGAACACACCCACCCACAGGAAAAGCACAGTCTATATAACAAAGGGAGATATTTATTTACAGAGGGCTGGGAGGAGAAAAACAACAAGGGGAAATATAGGGGGAGCAGAAAAACAGGGCTGCATTCAAACCAAGGCCCCACGGACCCAGCGGTAGCACAGTCTGACAGTGTCTGTACACCGTGTTCAGGAGCCCTGAGCAAAGTTCCAGTCCGGTGGTGAGTCTTGGGTGCTCCTGGTCGTCTTCAGCGCCAGTGAACTCTCCCCAGCAAACCCCTCCGGTGCCTCTTCTGCCGCTCTCTGCAAAGCCCCACAGAGCGGCCACCTCCCCACTTAACTATCTAACAGCCTCCCTCCTTATTCCCAGTGCGGAGTCACAAGCCCCAGTACTCACAGCCCCAGGCAGCTCCGGGCAACCGTGATACTGGGTCCAGCTCTGGCCTGTCCTTCTCGGGCGATTCCCCCCGGCACAGGACTTCTCCTGGCTCCTGTCCTGGGCTGTCCCCGATCAGGCTTGTCCTCCTCAGGCCTCCAGCAGGTTCTCTCTGCTTCCTTCCCCAGGGCCAGCCATGCTGCTTCTCCTCTCTCTCCCTCCAGCTCCAGCCCTGCCCCCTGGAGTTTCCCTCCTTTTTTCTTACTCTCCCCCTCCCCCTTTGGGAAAAAGATTTAAAGGGGCCATGCTCTCTAGACCCCAAAGGGGTTACATATATGATGAAGTAAGATTCTCAGGAATCATCATCATATCTGACAGGTGTGTCTGGACGGAGGCCTGAGGCTGGGCACTTTAAGGGAACTGCGTGGTTTGGACTTCTAAGTGACCGGTGAGGTACTGTAGAAGCTGTTTTGTGCTGGTTGGTAAATCTAAGTATTGGAATAACCACCAGCATTTGGGGTTTGTCTGCCCCGTTTGGTTTGCAGTTCACCCTGATTGAGTGACCTCAGCTGGCTCCCACGGGCAGCACCGTCACAGTGGCGTAGTCGGGCTTGGATCCACAGAACCAGGTCAATTAAGCTTTGGGTCAGAACCCCGCGCTATCCAAATTGGAATTTTGGTATTGAGAGTTTGGTTGGTTAAGGAGCAGTTGCAATGGATGAGCAAAGAGCATATAAGGGTCTTGACAAAAAAGCCCTGGAAGATTTGTGTTCAGAAAAGGGGATAAGCTTTAGAAAGAAAGCTACAAATCAAGAAATGAGAGATCTGTTAACGGCCAGTGATCAGGAGGCAGGAGCACAGCCCTTACCTGATGCTACAGAAAATGCAGAAACAATTAGAATAAATAAGGCAGCAAATAAACTGCAACTGGAGCATGAACAGAAACTAGCAGATCTTCGATTGCTGGAAAGGCAAAAAATAGCTGAATTCGAAAGAGAAGCTGCTGAAAGAGAGAAAGAAGCTGCTAAAAGAAAGAAGGAGGCTGATGAGAGAGAAGAAAAAGCTCGTAAGGGGCGTCTGGAATTACTGGCTGCTGAAGAGAAAGCTCGCCAGAGGCAACAGGAGCTGGAACAGGAGACCCAGAAGATGCAACAAGAAACTGCCAGGCTTCGGCTCCAAGTCAAAAAAGCAATGGAAGAACAGCAGAAAAGTCATCACCCCTGGTATACTTTACCCACCACCGGAGAAAAGCTGGGAAGGATATGTCCCATCTACAACGATACTGAGGATATAGAGGAGTTTTTGTCTACCTTGGGCCTTTAGACGCCTCTGCAATCTGTACTGGATCTACGATGATCAGCAAATGCCTGTCCTGCTGACCAGACTGACTGGAAAAGCCAGGAGGTATTTAACGAAGCAGATTGGGGAACAAAGCCTTGGATTATGGGCGGTTTAAAGATTCTGTGTTAAGGCGGTTCAGTTACTCCTGAATTCTTACAGAGTTAAGTTTAGAAAGTTTAAGATGTCTAATGATTGTACTTTTTGTGGAATGTGCTCATAAGCTGATGGGTTTTGTTAAAAAATGGGTTATGGGAGCAAAGGCACATGGGAGTTTTAGCTGCTGGATTTAATAACTTTGGAACAGTTCTTAGACATTGTGCCTGACCAGGTGAGAGCAGCTGTGTGTGATAGGGACCCTGAGTCAGTCCTACGGGGCGGCAGAGATTGCGGATGCCCATACCCAAAACAGGGCTCAAGAAGGGTGTAAACCCTGGGGAAAACTAATCACCATTCTCCTCCGCAGTTCCAAGAGGAGGGAAGGATTTAAAGGTAAACCGGGCTGACTCTTATAAGGTTGCTCACAGGGGCCCAGAGGGTGGGAACTCTCACCCCAAGAATAAACCGGTTAAATGCTATCACTGTGGTATGCTTGGCCACATAAGACCAGATTGCCCGACCCTAAAGAGCAGCCCAAAGACAGCAACCCCAAAGCCACAGTAAATGCCAACTCCATTACCCTGAGCTCCCAGGCTGAACCAAGTCCCAACAGCTCCACCTTAACTCCAGGTGCAAGCAGAGCAGTGGCTAATGCCAACCCCATCGTCTCCAGTGGCCTGGGGGGAGGGGATAAGCTCACCAGTTATGTCAGGACTGAGGCTTGGCAAGGGAGTGAGAGGTTTATTAAGGAGGCAAAGGTCAATGGTGTTGAATGCATGGGATGGCGAGACACTGGCTCGGATGTAACTATAGTCAAGGGACATCTGGTGAAGCCAGAGGACATGTTGCCAGGGGAGTACGTGACGATAGTGGCCCTATCTGAGTACTCCGTGGACCTGCCAATGGCTAGAATCCACCTGGAGTGGGATGGCTTTAAAGGGATGTGAAGGCTGCTGTCCGGATTTGATTCCGGCTGATGTTTTGGTAGGAAATAACATACTGGGGGTGCCTGGCCAAGTTAATGTGGTGACCAGATCACAGAGAAACTGTGGGTCTGTGGCAGATACCCTGACTGACTGCAGTGAGGGGGATGGCGAACAGACAGAGAGTGTCTCTCAAGATGGATCAGGCGAGGGTTTGCCTGAAATATCAGAGATGGTTCTGAATTTAAACGAAACCCAGGGTAAATTCATTGTGGCTCAGCAGAGTGATGTGTCATTAGAGAAAGCCAGGAATGATGCTCAGAGTCAGATCCCAGTTAGTAAAGAGAGAGGCAGGTTTTTTATGCAGGATGGGCTGTTGTATAGGGAACCTCCTAGGGGAAGGAAGAATTCCCAAGCAGCAGTTCGCAAGCAGCTTGTGGTACCTGAGAGTTACCGCAATGATGTGTTGAAGTTGGCTCATGATGGTCCTTTTGCAGGACATCTGGGTGTAGGCAAACGTGTAACAGACTAGAGCAAACTTTCTACTGGCCCCACCTCTTTGGGTCGGTGAGAGATTACTGCAGGAGCTGTGAACTGTGCCAGAAGCGTAAGGGGTTAAGGGGCCTAGCAAGGTGCCCTCCAGCCTCTGCCCGTTATTGGGGAGGCTTTTGCCAGAGTGGCTGTGGATATTGTGGGGCCATTCCCCAAACCTTCCAGAAATGGGAAGAAATACATTCTGGTGTTGGTAGATTTTGCTACCAGATATCCTGAGGCTGTAGCCTTGGCTAATATTGAGGCAGAGACAGTGGCAGTGGCTTTGTTCTCTATTTTTAGCAGAGTGGGTTTTCCTAAGGAAATATTGTCTGACCGTGGGTCTAACTTCATGTCTGTGGTTTTCAGGCAGTTGTGGGAGTTATGTGGGTAAAGCACCTGAAAGCTGCTCCCTACCACCCCAGACTAATGGCTTAGTGGAAAGGTTCAATGGAACCCTAAAGTCTATGCTGAAAATGTACGTTGATAGACGCCAGAATGACTGGGATGTTCTGCTGCCGTATCTATTGTATGTACAGGAGTGTGCCCCAAGAGTCTACAGGGTTTGCTCCCTTTGAGCTGCTCTATGGGAGGCAGGTCCGGGGACCCCTAGATTTGGTCCGTGACTCATGGGAAGGTAATGTGGAGGAGACAGAGCAGCCCGTGGCAGAATATGTGGCTCAGTTCAAGGAGAGTTTGCAAGAGATGATGAAGTTGGTTGAGCAGAATCTGAAAGAGAGCCAGGATACTCAGAAAGCCTGGTATGACAGAGATGCTCAGGAGAGAGCGTTTGAAATAGGGGACATGGTGTTGGTGCTAGATCCTGTCCGGAGGAACAAAATGAAGGATGTTTGGACCGGACCCATGGAGGTAGTGGAGAGGATTAATGAGGTTACCTATGATGTGAGGAAACCCCATGGCCGGGGAAGTGTGCAGACAGTGCATGTGAACAGAATGAAGGCCTACCATGCAAGGGAGGTAAATGTGAACATGATCTGTTGTGCTGAGGAAGAGGCAGTGTCTGTCCCTTTGATTGACATGGTTGCTGAAAGCCAAGAAGAGACGCCTCTTGAGAGCATTGAGATGGGGGAGGGTTTATCCCCCCCTCAAAGAAAGGAGCTGCTAATGTTATTAAAACACCACAAGCGAACCTTCTCCAACAGGCCAGGGCTCACTGATAGGATGACACACTCCATTCAGACGGTGGGTCCCCGCCCAGCTCCCAGCAGAGCTTACAGGGCCAAGGGAGAGATGCAAAGGCAGATCCAGGAAGAGGTGAAAAGCATGCTGACAATGGGGGTAATTACCCAATCCATGAGCCCTGGGCCTCTCCCATTGTGATGGTGCCAAAAAGGATAAAACCATGAGATTTTGTGTGGATTACCGGAAGCTAAATGCAATCACTCAGCCTGACCCTTACCCCCCACCCAGAAGCGAGGATCTGTTCGCTACGCGTGGAGGGGCCAACGTTATACTCACCCTGGATCTGACTAGGGGGTACTGGCAAATTCCCTAGATGATGATGCACAAGAAAATCCGCTTTCATAGTGGAATCTGGCCTGTATGAGTTCAAAGTGTTGCCCTTTGGGATGCGTAATTCAGGGGCTACTTTCATGAGACTTATAAACGAGGTCCTACGGGGATTAGAGTCTTTTGCCAGGGCCTATATAGACGACCTGGCCATATTCAGCAGTTCGTGGCAAGATCACCTTAACCACATAGGGGTTGTGCTGCACCGGCTCAGAGAGGCCAATCTAACTGTTAAGGTGTCTAAATGCAGAATGGGAGCTGCTGAGGTGACCTACCTGGGGCACAGGGTGGGCAATGGGCGACTGCGCCCTGAGCCTTTGAAGGTGGAGGCCATTAAGAACTGGCCTGTCCCTAGAACTAAGAAACAGGTCCAATCGTTCATTGGTCTGGCCAACTATTACAGGAGGTTTGTTCAGGCTTCAGTGACGTTGTAGCTCCCATCACAGACCTGACGAAAAAGGAAAAACCAGACCGGGTGCAGTGGACGGAGGCCTGTGAGCAGGGATTTCAAAGCATAAAAAGTGCTTTGGCCAAAGAGCCTGTTTTAGTCAGCCCAGATTTCAAAAAGCCTTTTTTGCTGTGTACAGACACTTCCAATATTGGGCTGGGGGCAGTGCTAATGCAAGAGGGGGCGGGGGGTAAGAGACATCCCGTGGCGTACTTAAGTAAAAAGTTGTCCCCCACTGAGCAAAATTACGCTCCCATTGAGAAGGAATGTTATGCCATTGTCTGGGCTGTCAAGCAGCTTAAGCCCTATTTGTACAACCAAAAATTCACTGTGTGGAGTGACCATGCCCCTTTGGTCTGGCTGCACAAGGCCAAAGGTACCAACTCCAGGTTGCTGCGCTGGAGTTTAGCCCTTCAAGAGTATGAAATGGATCTAATCCACATAAGAGGGAAGGAAAATATTGTAGCTGATGCATTGTCCCGGATGGGGACTCATTAGGATGCAGTCAGTGATGTTTGTGTCATCCCTTCCTGCATCAATTTTGCGTTGGGGGTGTGACGTTATGACTGTGATATAATATCTCATTGAAAGGGGAAAGGGCCAGAAAGAGTTAATTAACTCATAGACTGACCTGACCCATGGGTGAACCTTGAGGACTGGTTAGGAAGATCTGTAAATGACTAGAGCTTTGAAATGCAAGTCTGCATTGTTAGAGGTAGAAGGGGAGATGTTTGCTCAGGTCTTGTGATGGCAGCAAACAAGTCTTGTCTATTGCTATAGTTTTAATTCAAAGATCAAAAAAGGAATATTAACATTTATGATGATACTTGAGTGAAATAGTATGATTGTCTCTGTGTCTCTTTGAAGGTTGTGCTAACCTGTATCTGAACTGTTTAATGGATAAATTACCCTGTGCTAATTGCCAGGATGTTTGGAAGGAGAGTTAAGCTTATTGTTTTCTCAGGCCGAAAGGCTGCTGGAAATGTATAAGAAGCCTGGGACACGATCCTTCTTCATCTCAGATCTGCTTCGGGTTTCAAGAGGGGGAGACCTTAAGCCATAAGGATTGAGATCCCCAGTCATTGACTGGAGCCACCCTGAATATGGAACTTGGACTATAACCTATGGACTATTTCTAAAAGGACTTTTGGCAACTACAAGCTCATCTCTGCTGTGTTTCTGAACCTCAAGAATTGAATTCAAGTCTGTCTGTAGATTAATCTTTTAACCAACACTCTCTCTTTTCTTTTTAATAAATTTTAGCTTAGTTAATAAGAATTGGCTATAGCGTGTATTTTGGGTAAGATCTAAGTTATAATTGGACCTGGGTATGTGGCTGATCCTTTGGGATTGGAAGAACCTTTTCTTTTATATGATGAAGTAAGATTCTTAGGAATCATCATCATATCTGACAGGTGTGTCTGGACGGAGGCCTGAGGCTGGGCACTTTAAGGAAACTGCGTGGTTTGGACTTCTAAGTGACCAGTGAGGTGCTGTAGAAGCTGTTTTGTGCTGGTTGGTAAATCTAAGTATTGGAATAACCACCAGCTTCTGGGGTTTGTCTGCCCCGTTTGGTTTGCAGTTCACCCTGATTGAGTGACCTCAGCTGGCTCCCATGGGCAGCACCGTCACACCCAAATCCTGGCCCCCTAGGCGACTGCCTAGGTCGACTAAATGGAAGCGCCAGCCCTGCTCCAGGCCCAGAGGCCTCATGGCAGCTGGCTGCCACATCTTCACAACTTAAATCAGGAGCAGACAGGAAATAAATTCAAAGCCCTGACAGCAGGGGAGAGGGCATTCAAACTTTTTAACAGTTTGGACCCAATTTCAGAGACGTCTCCCCTCCCATTAGCCCGCCTCTGGCCACTCCAGCAATGCGTGATAAGCACAAGGAATATCCGCTGCCTGTTTGGTATCTCTGTGCTGCCTGTGAATGCAATTGTTCATCTGGAAACAAGGGAGCCCCGCTGCACCAGCAGAGGGCTGAAGCTAACAGATTTTGCGGGATATTCAGTATTTGGGTTGATGCTGGCTGCCTGTCCCACTGGACCTCAAAGGCAGGCAGAGTTCCATAGACACGGTGTCCCACCAGATACCCTGGGAGCTTAGGATCCAGGGCACCAACGCTTCCAATGTCACCTGCACAGGAGCTGTTTAAAATTCCACGCGCTTCACACAGACCTCGACTCACTGACCAGAGCATCATGGTCACAGCTCTAGATGGAAGTCAAGTGCTGGATACCATCTTCCCTCTTTTTTCCTATCAGGTAATTGAGAAGTCACATCGCGCAGGACTAGGAATGGAAACCAGAGCTTTAATGTGGTGCTTTTCAGACTGAATGAGTCAAATCTATGGTCTTTGATTATCCTGTCACTAATCACTACACCACACTCCCTTAACTCAGCAGTCCAGACCTCTAATATTCCACTGCTCTTTAGCAAATAGATGTGTAACCCGCTTGTAACAAGTGTGCTCTACTGAGAGAACCAGTTCAGGGTGAATTGCTAAGAAACAGGGCAGCTGCAGCCGCAGCCCCAGCCTGGGGGTCCTGCACTTCTAAGGCACCAAGCCAGCCAGCCAGAGAGGACTTCGGTCTGGCCCCACTGGCCAACCAGACGTCATACAAGCAATTCCCTCAGATACCCAGTTCCCTTGTATCACCACCAGCGCCACTCCTTATAGGGATGACTAATTATGAAAACCAGTGTCCCCAGTTAAAGGTCCTCCCATTCCCAAAGGACCAGCCACAAAACCCAGGTCAATATACAAATCAGATTGTGCCAAAAATCACACTTTTGCCAATCCTTTAAAATCTAAAATCTAAAGGTTTATTCATAAAAAGAAAGAAATAGAGATGAGAGTTAAAATTGGTTAAATGGAATCAAATACATACAACAATGGCAAAGTTCTTGGTCAGTCTTGTAGCAGTGAATGGAATAAACTCCTGGCTCAAATCAACTCTCTGGGGTCCATCCACAGCTGCGCTGGGTCATTCAGTCCTGTGTTCAGAACTTCAGTTTGTAGCAACGTCCCTCCAGAGGTTGTCAGAAGCAGGATTGAAGACAAAATGGAGGGGTGTCCATGGTCCTTTGTATCCTTTGTCATGTGGCAGGAAACCCCCTTGTTCCTACTGTGGAAAATTACAGCAGCAAGATGGAGCTTGGAGTCACATGGGCATGTCACATGCCCACACATGACTCGGTTCCTTACAGGTAGCAGCCATTGAACATTCCCAGGAAGGCTCATTGGATGTGGATTGAGTCTCCCAGGCTCCATTGTCAGTCAAGTACTTGTTGATTGGGCCATTCAACTTGACTAGCCCCTTCTCAATAAGCTGGCCAAATGTTTCACTGGTGCTACTCAGAAGCAAACAGTGAAATACAAGTACAGAGCCAATATTCATAACTTCAAATACAAGAATAATACACACATACCGAAAGCATAAGCATAACCAGCAAATGACAACCTTTTCATAGACACCTCACTTCACCATCTTTGTACAAGATTTGTTGCAACTATATGACAGTGGTTGCAATAATGGTCTATATGGTCATAGTTCAATTAGGTAAGGTCACACCCCTATCTGCTCTCAATGGACTTGCCTGGGAACGTTCCATCTGGAGTCTAGGTCGTGGCTTCTGCTGTGACTAAGCGAAATCAGGCATGGACGTGGGACGTGCCCATGTGACTCCAAACACCATCTCGTTACCTGTCATTTTCCACTCTCTCCACTGAGGGCTTTGTTTGAAACAATGGGGGTTTCCATCCACAAGCTATAAAAAGCCCTGGACACATCTCCATTTGGCCTCTTTCCTGCTCAGACCTCTTGATGATGACCTTATACTAATGGGAGCGTTCTAACCAAAGGACTGAGGACCTTCCAATGATTCAGAAGCAACCAGAGACTTAAAAAGCCAACAGTTTATTCCATCACTGCTACAAGCGTGATCCAAGAACTTTGCAATTCTTGTATGTATTTGATTCTTTCAACCAATTTTAACTGTCACCTTCCTTCCTTTCCAGAAATAAACCTTTATATTTTAGATACTAAAGAATTGGCAACAGCATGATTACTGGGCTCAGATCTGAGTTGTAGATTGACCTGGGTATGTAGCTCATCTCAAACCCCAAACCTTGCTTGTCGTGAACCCATGCGATATTCTTACCAGACTGTGCCAGAGAGAGGGAGCTAGATGACATTGTCATTGCCACTGGTTCCAACTGAATCCCAAACAACACCTGGGATGTGTGACTCAGGGCTTGTCTGCACTTAAAACACTGCTGCAGCACAGCTGTGGTCCTTCCATGTAAACACCCCTATGCCAATGGGATGCCATCTCCAACTGCTAGTAGCTGGCTGATGGAGGAATTCTTTCTTTGACCTAGCACTGTCTCCAGGACGGGGGAAGGACTTCTGTTGGCTCAACTAGGCTGCTTGGGGGTGTGGATTTCACCCTTCAATGATGTAGTTATGCCGACCTAATTTTCTAGTGTAGCCAGGCCTAAGTAAGACACCTCCACTCCCAGCCTGTCTTTTTCCTTCCTGATCTATTTTTATAAGAACATAAGAACAGCTGTACCGGGTTAGACCAAAGGTCCATTGAGCCCAGTATCCTGTCTACCGACAGTGGCCAATGCCAGGTGCCCCAGAGGGAGTGAACCTAAGAGGTAATGATCAAGTGATCTCTCTCCTGCCATCCATCTCCACCCTCTGACAAACAGAGGCTAGGGACACCATTCCTTTCCCATCCTGGCTAATAGCCATTAATGGACTTAGCCTCCATGAATTTATCCAGTTCTTTTTTAAACGCTGTTATAGTCCTATAGTTTCTTTTTCCTGTCCCTCTCCTTCTGCTTCTGTTCAATCAAAATCTGACTTAGCTGGCCAAGACTGTGTGTTTTGAGCACTGCTGTAAGCCTGTGAGCAGAAAGCCAGCTAAATGCCATGCCCCAAGCAGCCCAATGGGGGTACAAGCTTGCTAGGTCTCTGAGCGGCTGGCAAGGCCTTGTGCTAGGCCAGAGCCAGAAGCTGCATCTTCTATCTTTGCTGTTCTCTTCTTTCCCCGTTTGGGTGTGTTCGCCTTATCTTAGACTTTATGGGATTGGACTTTAACAAGAGACACCACAACAGTGACAGCTCCAGCCCATCTCAGCTGATCTCTCTGATCTCCCCAGGACAGCTGTTACCTTCTTCAAAACCACCCAAGAGACCATCACTGAAGGAACTTTCCTTCTAAAAACTCTCCCAGCTGAAGAGAAAGGGCACAGGGGATGCTGTTAAAGACAAGCCTTACTGACTCCTTTACATTTCCATTGCTTTAACTCTGTCTCTGTTTCTCTCTGTGTTTCAGTAACACACTAGCAGGGATGTGAGAGGTGTGTTTCCCATGGGACTAAGCGGGCTGAAGTCTCTCTCTACCAAACCACCAGCCTTGTTTCCCCCGTTCAGTGTTGGACGGTGACAGGGGCACGTTAACACCTTTCACTCTTTCGGGGACCTTGAGCCTGTTTAAATGACCACAGAAGTTCCTGCCCCCTGTGTGAGTTGCATGGGGGAACTGAGCGTCTTTTCTCCTTTCTCCCCTCTAGGATGTCAGAAGCCCCATAGATGGGGCGTGGCTCCTCCCTGCACACGCCATTAGTCTGTTTCCTGCGCAGGTTCAAATCCTGCTCACAGCAAGGCCAGTGTTTTAGCCACAGCCCATCTAAGAGGCCAGGGGCAGCTGAGTCTCCCCCAAACGGCCGCCCATGCAGGGGGGAACACTGGGGATGTGGGGCAGGTCACCCCGTCATGGGCCCATTGTCATCTTTCGAGTGCTGGAAGCCAAGCTCCAGAGAAGTGGGGGCTCCGCCTGCACCCGGCTCCGCCCTGCCTCTTAACCCGATGCCCTGCTCTGCCTCCTCCCATCCCCCCTCCGCCTCTTCCCCCAAGGCCTGCGCCCCACCCCCGCTGGGCCTTGTCCCCTGAGCCCCCTCCCTCTCTCTGCCTCTTCCTGCCCCTGCTGCGCCTCCTGCCCCAAGGACCCTCCCCACCCCCCGCTCACCTAAGGCAGGAAAAAGCGGTGGGTGCCTGGCCCCATGGCAGCCCCCCTTAGGGGAAAGGGGCAGAGAGGAGAAAGCAGCAGGTGAGTGGCGTTTAGATCATAGAACTGGAAGGGACCTCAGCTAATCCAACCCCCTGCTCAGAGCAGGACCAATCCCCAGACAGATTTTTACCCCAGTTCCCAAAACGACCTCCTCAAGGATTGAATTCCCAACCGTGGGTTTAGCAGGCCAATGCTCAAACCACTGAGCTGGCCTCGTGGGGGAAGTGCGGGGCCGGGCGGGGGGCGGGGGGAGGGGGCGGAGGGCAGTGAACAGCAAGTGGGTGGGGCCTCAGGGGAAGAGGATGAGCAGGGGCGGGGCCTCTGTGGCCGGGCCATGGTCTGGGCACCGTGGCCACCAACTTCTAGGGGTCACTCATCTGAAACCCAGGATGAAGTGACATGGGCCTGAGTCTTGTTGGGGCTGAGGCTACATCACACCTTTACCTTCGGGGCTCTACCGCGGCATAAAGCCCCCAGACACGGCCAGAGACAGGGCAAGGGGCCTCAGCACGGGAGAGAGTCAGGCCCAGAGTTAGACGAGGGGGGCAGAGAATAGTCTTCATTCTGGTTAGTTACACGGCGCCCTTGCTAGAAATCCTTCCTGTATTTTCTCCAGTTCACTCCCTGACGCTGTAGCGCTGCCCCGTTCCCCCGTTTGTGCCATTGAATTGTCAGGTTCTGTCAAATAATAGCAGCAATCCAGCCATAAACACGACAGCCTGAAATCTCAGCTCTCCCCCTCCCCTCGCGCTAAAGAGAGAGAGGAGACCCAGGCAGCCAGTTTCTCTGGGACAGAAGACAAAGGACAGAGGCTTGTGGGAAGATGAGATCAGATGCTTGGCTGGAAAGAGGGGGCGTCTGGACTGGGGAGTGTGACGTTATTGATATAAATGGGGACCATATAGAACATGGGTTGCAACCAAGGTCCTGTAGTGGCACCAAATCCTAAGTAAAGGGGGTCATATAAGGTGTCTAAGACCAGGTTCCGGGTTGCTGGTTATAATTATGCTGTCTGTATGTCTGTATCATTTTTAGTTGAAGTTATGAATGTTGGCTCTATGCTGTCAGTATTTCAAGTTTGTGCTGTGCTTCTGGGGGAAGCCTCCCAGACAAGCTGGTGTTAGCTCTGCCTAGCCTATTTGATGGCCCATTAAGGACCATTAAGGACACAATGGACCCATGGAGAGAAGGCAGACACGCCTTGTGACTCAGCAAAGTATGCAGGGACTGGCCCATGTGACTCCAGACTCCATATTTTGCTGTAAATTTCCACAGTGAAGACAAAGAGATTCTTACACCTGGAAAAGTCTATATAAGCCTGATGCTTCATCTCCATCTTGTCTTCAATCCTGCTTCTGACCTCTGGAGGGACTTTGCCACAAACTGAAGCTCTACACCAGGGACTGAGGACCCATCCCAGCGGGGGATGTTCCAGAGACTTAATCTAAACCTGCAGTTTACTCCAGCACTGCTGCAAGCCTGAACTAAGAACTTTGCCATTACTGTATGTAATTGATTCCATTTAACCAATTCTACCTCTCATCTCTACCTTTTTCCCTTTATGAATAAACCTTTAGATTTTAGATTCTAAAGGATTGGCAACAGCGTGATTTGTGGGTAAGATCTGATGTGTATATTGACCTGGGTCTGGGGCTTGGTCCTTTGGGATTGAGAGAACCTTTTTCTTTTATTGGGGTGTTGGTTTTCATAACCATTTATCCCCAGGACGAGTGCACTGGTGGTGATACTGGGAGACTGGAGTGTCTAAGGAAATTGCTTGTGTGACTTGTGGTAAGCCAGTGGGGTGAGACCAAAGTCCTTTTTGTCTGGCTGGTTTGGTTTGCCTTAGAGGTGGAAAAACCCCAGCCTAGGGCTGTAACTGCCCTGTTTGAGCAATTGGTCCTGATTTGGCACTCTCAGTTGGGTCCCGCCAGAATCGCTCCGTCACAGTGGCGTAGTCGTGCTAGGATCCACAGAACGAGGTCAATTAAGCTTTGGGTCAGAACCCCACGCTATCCAAATTTTAACTTTGGGATTGAGAGTTTGGTTGGTTAAAGATCAGTGACCATGAGACAGAGAGCATCAGGAAAAGCAAGGAAACTGCAAGCCTTGAGAGACAGCCTGCAGTTTGATTATGAGCAAGAACTGGCAGAAATTCGAATGGAGAAAGAGGCTGATGAGAGAAAGAAAGAAGTTGCTAAGAGGGAAGTAAAAGCTCGTAAGAGGCGTCTGGAGTTGCTGGCTGCTGAGGAGAAAACTCGACAGATGCAACAGGAGACAGCTAGACTCCAACTCCAAGTCAAAAGCAATGGAAGAACAGCAGAAACTGTATCCTCTTGAAAATCCAGTTTATGACTGTGTTGATATATGGGGTTACTCTGGGCAGTTTTCTGTGTTTAACCAGTTTTGCTATGGCTGGGGAGATGGGAGTTCTAACCTGGGGAGAAATATCTGTTTGTCTGTGCAAGAAAGCAGTGTGTCTGGGAATGAAGTTTCTGAATGTCTGTCTAATGTCTCAGAAGTGAATCTGGAGTTAGATCAAGAGCAAAAAGATCTCATTGGGGAGGAAAATGTTTCTCGGGTTAAATCCCTAACTGAGGAGGAAGAGGGTAAATTTGTAATGGGTAATGGATTGGTGGCTAGTGCAGCTTGTAGAAGTAAACCTGAAATGGGTAACTGTGATTTGCTAAAAGTAGCTCAGTGTAGTGAAAAGAGCAGCAGCTTATCTGTTGGGAGAGACAATGTGCCTGGTAGGGAAAGTTTGCAGGAGCCTAGGCAGCCTTGTGAGCTGATGGCTTTGTCTAATCAGCAGTTTGGGAAGGAGGGATAGTGGAAGATGAGTGTCCATATCCCTTACCTGTTTCCTGTGTGGAGAAATGTGACAGTGGAGGGAATGTGCCTGTGTCTGTCAGGAGTATTGACTTGCCTATAAAGGAAGCTACCCCAGTCTCCAAGCAGTTGTCTGTGAACAGCCCTGTGTGCTGGGACAAGGGAAGTAAAATCCCAAGCTGTGTGTCTGGTAAAGGAGAATGTGTCTCCGGCTCTTCTGTGTCTGTGGAGCAGACAGAAGGTGCCTGTCAGCCTGTAATGGTTGAGGGTGATTCAGTTGTCTCGAAGTTGGTTGTAAATACAGCTAAAGCCCAGGAAGGGAATGGTCCTGAGTTTGGGTCTGCTGGGGAGAATGGCACTGTGACTAGGTTGCATCCAGTTAGTGTCTTAGCAAAATCCCAGAGAACAGACAATTCTGGTGCTTGTGGTTTGCCAGTTGCTAATGTGTGGTTGGAAAAGGGTGCAGCAACTTTGTCTGATCAGGGTGATACCAGCCAGGGCACAAGGAGAGCATAAAGGTGATTTAATTGTGTTACCGACTGACAGTTTGACAACTTGTAGCAAGAAGGAAAAGATTCCTGAACTTGTTCATGGCCAAGGGAAGGAGACTGCTTCTGACCTGTTATCTAGAAAGTCTGTAGCATCTGTGGTTGCTCAGGGAAGTGTTCCTTTAGAGCAAGCCCTAGGTGAAGAGGGAAGGGCAGAATTTCTAAGAGGGTGAATTGCTGCTTAGAGAAGCTCCTAGGAAAGGAATCCTCATGGTAGCCTGTGCAAGCAGTTTACTGCAACTGAAGGGTGTAAAAGTGATTTAATCAAGAAAGTTTCAGTTCCTAACAGCCAGAAATTTTCTGTTGTGAATGGATCCACTGACTTTCCTTTTGAGAGATCCAGTGTGGGCAGCTTTGAAAAGGTCTCAGGTGGAGTAGAAGCTGTTAAGGAAGTTGAGCAGCCCTATAACCACCTGGCTGTGTGTGGCCAGCTTGTTGGGGAGACAATGCTGTTGGGACAGGAATGTCTCCATGCTGAATCGGTAAGTGAGCAGTCTGTGCTTCAGGGTCTGAGGACAGATTCAGTTACTGGTTTTTCAAAGCAGAACAGTTTTATGGCTGAATGCTTGAGGAGGCAGGGAGAGCAAGCCAGCTCTCACCCTCAGACTCTTTGGATTTGTGTGGTATCTCTGTAAGACAAAGTCCAGCCGTGGAATCCATAGCAGCTAAGAAGTTAAAAGCTAGTGTCTGTGTTGATGCGAATTACTTGGCTGGCAGGGAGAAGAAAGACTTGCTAATAGCTGTTAGCACAGAGGGCCCACCCCATCAGCCGGTGATCTCTGTTAAGCAAGAGAAATCAGGGTTTAATCCCGAAGAACAAGAAGGAAAGAGAAGACTGAATTTTGCAAAGGAACCCACAGGTTAACCTAAAATGCCCAAATTCCAATGGTATTGAGCCAAGGGTGTGGCATGACAAACATGATTGTAAATGGACACTTGCAATGAATTTGTTGTTATTGCTAATGCTAATTTTTGTAACTAATGTGTTGCTATGGCCAAGAACTGTAACAATGTACAATGTGCCTAATCTTTTGGAAAATCCCTTAAACATGTTGAAAGGAATACATGAAAACACACTTTATGTTAAAGGGCCTTGCTATACTGATGTTTCACAGTTAATGCATGTAAACAGTGTTGGAACTTTTCACAGGCGAAAATACATTCCAGACCTGATGTGCTGTATGAAAGGGGAAACTGAGGCACACTACCATATTGCTTTCATGGCTAAATGCCAAGATTCCTGTACTATGAACAACCTCAATATCTACATTGGTTTAATGTTAATTGGGTTCAAAACATTGGCCAGAACTGGTATGGATAAAGTAGCTATTTTCTTTAGCTCTTGGCAAGATCACATGAAACATACAGGAACCATGCTGCAAAAGCTAACCAAGTTATACCTTGAGTTTGTAAAGAGATCCATTCATGTTATTGAACATGACTTTGATAAACCATTTCGGTTATACACTGGTATGGCCTCTAGCCCAACACTAGCTGTAGTGAGACAGACCCAAGGAAAGGGGGCTCTTGGGATGCAGTCAGCGATGTTTTGTCATCCCTTCCTGCATCAATTTTGCGTTGGGGTGTGACGTTATTGATATAAATGGGGACCATAAAGAACATGGGTTGCAACCAAGGTCCTGTAGTGGCACCAAATCCTAAGTAAAGGGGGTCATATAAGGTGTCTAAGACCAGGTTCCGGGTTGCTGGTTATAATTATGCTGTCTGTATGTCTGTATCATTTTTAGTTGAAGTTATGAATGTTGGCTCTATGCTGTCAGTATTTCAAGTTTGTGCTGTGCTTCTGGGGGAAGCCTCCCAGACAAGCTGGTGTTAGCTCTGCCTAGCCTATTTGATGGCCCATTAAGGACCATTAAGGACACAATGGACCCATGGAGAGAAGGCAGACACGCCTTGTGACTCAGCAAAGTATGCAGGGACTGGCCCATGTGACTCCAGACTCCATATTTTGCTGTAAATTTCCACAGTGAAGACAAAGAGATTCTTACACCTGGAAAAGTCTATATAAGCCTGATGCTTCATCTCCATCTTGTCTTCAATCCTGCTTCTGACCTCTGGAGGGACTTTGCCACAAACTGAAGCTCTACACCAGGGACTGAGGACCCATCCCAGCGGGGGATGTTCCAGAGACTTAATCTAAACCTGCAGTTTACTCCAGCACTGCTGCAAGCCTGAACTAAGAACTTTGCCATTACTGTATGTAATTGATTCCATTTAACCAATTCTACCTCTCATCTCTACCTTTTTCCCTTTATGAATAAACCTTTAGATTTTAGATTCTAAAGGATTGGCAACAGCGTGATTTGTGGGTAAGATCTGATGTGTATATTGACCTGGGTCTGGGGCTTGGTCCTTTGGGATTGAGAGAACCTTTTTCTTTTATTGGGGTGTTGGTTTTCATAACCATTTATCCCCAGGACGAGTGCACTGGTGGTGATACTGGGAGACTGGAGTGTCTAAGGAAATTGCTCGTGTGACTTGTGGTAAGCCAGTGGGGTGAGACCAAAGTCCTTTTTGTCTGGCTGGTTTGGTTTGCCTTAGAGGTGGAAAAACCCCAGCCTAGGGCTGTAACTGCCCTGTTTGAGCAATTGGTCCTGATTTGGCACTCTCAGTTGGGTCCCGCCAGAATCGCTCCGTCACAGGGAGAGAAAACAGCCAGAGCCCACATGGATGCAGGAGAGACCTAGCTGGACTGTGCAGAGGGAGGTTAGGCCTGAGGCCCTGAGAGTTTCCTGTACTATGTTCAGATGCTCAATAAACCCCTCTCTTACACTGGCTGAGCATCACTGCAGTCTAGAGATCGGGGCTGCATTCTTCCTCTGGGAGTAGAGGCCCCAGGGTCCAGAGGGAGGGGACTCCCTGAGGGCCCATGGCAGACAGGCATGCTCAGGTCTCAGAGAAGTGCCTTTCACGGAGGCAGAGGGCCTTTACCCTCGAGAGAGTGAATCTCCAGGAAGGGCTGTCACACTGAAGGGGGTTCCTTCCAAGGACTGTACGGGGCTGAGAGACTGCACAAGTCCTGGGAGGCAGTGACACCATCCATGAATAGATAAACAGAGGCTGGAAAGGGAGGTGATTCAGCTGTAGTGAGACTGATACTGGAACACTGCATCCCGTTCTGGTGTCCACGTTTCAAAAATAACGTTTTAAAAACTGGAGAGGGTGCAGAAAAGAGCCATATTTGAGGGATGGAGAAGATGTCTTATAAGGAGGCATTGAAAAGCTCAATCTGTTTAGAGGTGAGCTGATTGCAGTGTGCAAGTGCCTTCGCGAGAGAAAACACCAAGTATTTAAAGGGCTCTTTAGTCTTGCAAAGAAAGGCATAACAAGAACCAATGGCTGGAAGCAGAAATCAGAAAAATTCTCATTGTAGCAAGGCAAGATTTGTAAGAGGGAGGGTGATTCATCACTGGAACAAGCTGCCAAGAGAAGTGATGGATTCTGCATCTCTTGATGTCTTCCAATGAAGACTAGAGACCTTTGGGATGGTGCTTTAGTCAAAAAGAAGCTATTGTGATACACAGAAGGGCTGGGATATGCAGGGAGTCAGATTAGATGCTCTAATGGTCCCTTCTGGCCTTAAGGCTACTAATTTATGAAAAACTGATGTTTTATTGTGTAGCGGCTCCATCCACAGACTGAACAGTCATTGAGTGCAGTGATTCAGGGGAAACAACTCAAACACCCAACGAGGCTGGCCAGGGCAGGACATCAGCTTTGAGGAGGGTGGGTGTGGCAGTGACATCACAAAGGCCTTTTGCAGGAACTCGGCCTATTGGGCAAAGGTGGTGGGGAGGGGGTGACCTCACAGAGAGACCCCGACATCAGCCGGGCAGGACCAAGGTGCAGGGCCAGGCCTGTCTCTGAGAGCCCCCGGCTTTGCTGCCGCAAGTCTCCTTCGCGAGGTCTCTCCTGGAGGGCTGAGAGAGAATTAGGATTCACGGCTGTGAGCATGAGGAGGAACCTCTGTGGAGTTTTCTCCTTTCCTGCCACTGACTGTGCCGAAAACAAACTTCCCTTTGACAAGGTAAGAGGCTGAGAGAGGTTTGGAACCTGTTCAGTCTGATCCACCTGGCGCAGGCAGCATTCTAGGCCCAAGAAACACTGGCTTCAGGTGCCAGAATTTGATTTCCTACCTAGGGTTTGATGGTTGGAATCCCTGGGGACATTGGGGTTTGTCCTTTTTGGTTTCCCTTTTCCTCTTTCCTCCCTCCTTTCGCCTCTTCTCTTGCTTCTTTTCCCCCTTTCCCCTGCTTCCCTCCCTCTACCAAGGAGGGGTGTGTAGAGTGTGGGCGGGGGAGGGAGGTTGCTCTCATTGCAGAGGTCCTCACCAAGAGGTGGGGCTGGATCTGAGAGTGATCTCCTCTGATGGTGACCTGGGCCGTCCTTTGGCACATCTGGTGAGACCCCTCAGCCTCCCGCCCCCTCAGAGTCTCAGTGCTGATTGGCCGAGCAGGGGGCTATCGACAGCGAGGAGACTCAGGTCCTTTTGGTCTTTTTTCAGATCAGGCAAAGAAGTCACAACCAATCCAATGTACGGGATTAATCTTGCTGCTTCTCTCCATTAATTGTCTCTTGGCAGTTCATGATTTCCTCTAATGTTCTAAGTTTTCTAAAATACTTGCTGAATAATTACTATGAACCACCGTTGGTCTATAGCTCACTTGAGAGCACTTTATTCTGATCAGTCAATGTATGAAATTCAAGATGTGACAGGTAGGTTGAAAGTCAGGAGCAGTGTTTCCTCTAATTTGTTGTCCGTGTGCGGAATGAATTGTGTTGTGCGCACCAATATGGAGGTGAGGTGTGACACATCACCTGTATATTGGTGCACGTTACAAAATTCATTCTGCACATGGATGTGTGACGAGGCGGTTCTGGCGGGACCCAACTGAGAGTGTCAAATCAGGACCAATTGCTCAAACAGGGCAGTCACGGCCCTAGGCTGGGGTTTTTCCACCTCTAAGGCAAACCAAACCAGCCAGACAAAGAGGACTTCGGTCTCACCCCACTGGCTAACCACAAGTCACACGAGCAATTTCCTTAGACACTCCAGTCTCCCAGTATCACCAGTGCACTCGTCCTGGGGATGAATGGTTATGAAATGGTTATGAAAACCAACACCCCAATAAAAGAAAAAGGTTCCCTCGATCCCAAAGGACCAAGCCCCAGACCCAGGTCAATATACACATCAGATCTTACCCACAAATCACGCTGTTGCCAATCCTTTAGAATCTAAAATCTAAAGGTTTATTTACAAAGGGAAAAAGGTAGAGCTGAGAGCTAGAACTGGTTACATGGAATCAACTCCATACAGCAATGGCAAAGTTCTTAGTTCAGGCTTGCAGCAGCGATGGCATAAACTGCAGGTTCCAATCAAGTCTCTGGAACATCCCCCGCTGGGATGGGCCATTCAGTCCTTTGTGCAGAGCTTCAGCTTGTAGCAAAGTCCCTCCAGAGGGAAGAAGCAGGAGTGAAGACCAGATGGAGATGATACATCAGCCTTACACAGGGGTGAGCTGGAGCCGGGTCGCACCGGTTCACACGAACCGGGTGTTAAATTGAGAAGCGGTTTTAGAACCGCTTGTTAACTGGCTGCCCTGCGAGGGAAGCTGTGAAGGGCTCTGGCCGGGAAGGGTGTAATTCCTCCTCCCGGCCGCCGGGGGGCGCTGCGCTGCGCTGCGGGAGCCATGTGAGCTGCCTCCTGGCCCTGCTGCTGCTGCTGCTCCTCGGAGCTCTGGCCCTGGGGTCCCGCTGCTGCTGCCAGGTGAGTCCCCGGGGGGGAGGGGGCTGCTCCCAGCCGGTCCCGTGTGTGAGTGTCCGGCTGCCTCCTGCTGCTCCCAGCCCCGCCCCCCCGTGTGAGTGTCTGTGACCCCGCCCCCTGCCCCCGCCCACAGCCCCCCCCCGCCCCAGCCCCGCCCACAGCCCCCCCCTGCACAGCTCTGTGGGTGAGGCACAGGCCCTGGGGGGGGCTGAGCACAGCGCACAGCTCTGTGGGTGGGGCACAGGCCCTGGGTGGGGGGGCTGAGCACAGCCCACAGCTCTGTGGGTGAGGCACAGGCCCTGGGGCTGGCTGAGCAGCGCACAGCTCTGTGGGTGAGGCACCGGCCCTGGGGGGGGCTGAGCACAGCGCACAGCTCTGTGGGTGAGGCACAGGCCCTGGGGGGGGGGGCTGAGCACAGCGCACAGCTCTGTGGGTGAGGCACAGGCCCTGGGGGGGGCTGAGCACAGCGCACAGCTCTGTGGGTGAGGCACAGGCCCTGGGGGGCTGGCTGAGCACAGCGCACAGCTCTGTGGGTGAGGCACAGGCCCTGGGGGGGGCTGGCTGAGCACAGCGCACAGCTCTGTGGGTGAGGCACAGGCCCTGGGGGGCTGAGCATAGCGCACAGCTCTGTGGGTGAGGCACAGGCCCTGGGGCTGGCTGAGCACAGCGCACAGCTCTGTGGGTGAGGCACAGGCCCTGGGGCTGGCTGAGCACAGCGCACAGCTCTGTGGGTGAGGCACAGGCCCTGGGGCTGGCTGAGCACAGCGCACAGCTCTGTGGGTGAGGCACAGGCCCTGGGGGCTGAGCACATCGCACAGCTCTGTGGGTGAGGCACAGGCCCTTGGGGGCTGGCTGAGCACAGCGCACAGCTCTGTGGGTGAGGCACAGGCCCTGGGGCTGGCTGAGCACAGCGCACAGCTCTGTGGGTGAGGCACAGGCCCTGGGGGGCTGAGCACAGCGCACAGCTCTGTGGGTGAGGCACAGGCCCTGGGGGCTGGCTGAGCACAGCGCACAGCTCTGTGGGTGAGGCACAGGCCCTGGGGGCTGGCTGAGCACAGCGCACAGCTCTGTGGGTGAGGCACAGGCCCTGGGGCTGGCTGAGCACAGCGCACAGCTCTGTGGGTGAGGCACAGGCCCTGGGGGGCTGAGCACAGCGCACAGCTCTGTGGGTGAGGCACAGGCCCTGGGGGGCTGAGCACAGCGCACAGCTCTGTGGGTGAGGCACAGGCCCTGGGGGTCTGGCTGAGCACAGCGCACAGCTCTGTGGGTGAGGCACAGGCCCTGGGGGGGCTGGCTGAGCACAGCGCACAGCTCTGTGGGTGAGGCACAGGCCCTGGGGGGGGGCTGAGCACAGCGCCCAGCTCTGTGGGTGAGGCACAGGGCCTGGGGGGGCTGAGCACAGCGCACAGCTCTGTGGGTGAGGCACAGGCCCTGGGGGCGGGCTGAGCACAGCGCACCGCTCTGTGGGTGAGGCACAGGCCCTGGGGGCGGGCTGCGCCGCGCGCACAGCTCTGTGGGTGAGGCCCAGGGCCGGGGTGGGGCGCTGGCTGAGCACAGCGCACAGCTCTGTGGGTGAGGCACAGGCCCTGGGGGGGCTGAGCACAGCGCACAGCTCTGTGGGTGAGGCACAGGCCCTGGGGCTGGCTGAGCACAGCGCACAGCTCTGTGGGTGAGGCACAGGCCCTGGGGGGGGGCTGAGCACAGCGCACAGCTCTGTGGGTGAGGCACAGGCCCTGGGGCTGGCTGAGCACAGCGCACAGCTCTGTGGGTGAGGCACAGGCCCTGGGGGGCTGAGCACAGCGCACAGCTCTGTGGGTGAGGCACAGGCCCTGGGGCTGGCTGAGCACAGCGCACAGCTCTGTGGGTGAGGCACAGGCCCTGGGGGGCTGCGCACAGCGCACAGCTCGGTGGGTGAGGCACCGGCCCTGGGGGGTGCGGGCTGAGCACAGCGCACAGCTCTGTGGGTGAGGCACAGGCCCTGGGGCTGGCTGAGCACAGCGCACAGCTCTGTGGGTGAGGCACAGGCCCTGGGGGGGCTGGCTGAGCACAGCGCACAGCTCTGTGGGTGAGGCACAGGCCCTGGGGGGGCTGGCTGAGCACAGCGCACAGCTCTGTGGGTGAGGCACAGGCCCTGGGGGGGCTGGCTGAGCACAGCGCACAGCTCTGTGGGTGAGGCACAGGCCCTGGGGGGGGCTGGCTGAGCACAGCGCACAGCTCTGTGGGTGAGGCACAGGCCCTGGGGGGGGCTGAGCACAGCGCACAGCTCTGTGGGTGAGGCACAGGCCCTGGGGGGGAGCTGGCTGAGCACAGCGCACAGCTCTGTGGGTGAGGCACAGGCCCTGGGGCTGGCTGAGCACAGCGCACAGCTCTGTGGGTGAGGCACAGGCCCTGGGGGCTGAGCACAGCGCACAGCTCTGTGGGTGAGGCACAGGCCCTGGGGCTGGCTGAGCACAGCGCACAGCTCTGTGGGAGAGGCACAGGCCCTGGGGCTGGCTGAGCACAGCGCACAGCTCTGTGGGTGAGGCACAGGCCCTGGGGGGCTGGCTGAGCACAGCGCACAGCTCTGTGGGTGAGGCACAGGCCCTGGGGCTGGCTGAGCACAGCGCACAGCTCTGTGGGTGAGGCACAGGCCCTGGGGGCTGAGCACAGCGCACAGCTCTGTGGGTGAGGCACAGGCCCTGGGGGCTGGCTGAGCACAGCGCACAGCTCTGTGGGTGAGGCACAGGCCCTGGGGGGCTGGCTGAGCACACCGCACACCTCAGGGGGGGAGGCCCAGGCCCTGGGGGGTGGCTGAGCACAGCGCACAGCTCTGTGGGTGAGGCACAGGCCCTGGGGCTGGCTGAGCACAGCGCACAGCTCTGTGGGTGAGGCACAGGCCCTGGGGCTGGCTGAGCACAGCGCACAGCTCTGTGGGTGAGGCACAGGCCCTGGGGGGGCTTGGCTGAGCACAGCGCACAGCTCTGTGGGTGAGGCACAGGCCCTGGGGCTGGCTGAGCACAGCGCACAGCTCTGTGGGTGAGGCACAGGCCCTGGGGGCTGAGCACAGCGCACAGCTCTGTGGGTGAGGCACAGGCCCTGGGGGGCTGAGCACAGCGCACAGCTCTGTGGGTGAGGCACAGGCCCTGGGGCTGGCTGAGCACAGCGCACCGCTCTGTGGGTGAGGCACAGGCCCTGGGGGGGCTGAGCACAGCGCACAGCTCTGTGGGTGAGGCACAGGCCCTGGGGCTGGCTGAGCACAGCGCACAGCTCTGTGGGTGAGGCACAGGCCCTGGGGCTGAGCACAGCGCACAGCTCTGTGGGTGAGGCACAGGCCCTGGGGCTGGCTGAGCACAGCGCACAGCTCTGTGGGTGAGGCACAGGCCCTGGGGGCTGGCTGAGCACAGCGCACAGCTCTGTGGGTGAGGCACAGGCCCTGGGGGGCTGGCTGAGCACAGCGCACAGCTCTGTGGGTGAGGCACAGGCCCTGGGGGCTGGCTGAGCACAGCGCACAGCTCTGTGGGTGAGGCACAGGCCCTGGGGGGGGCTGAGCACAGCGCACAGCTCTGTGGGTGAGGCACAGGCCCTGGGGGTGGCTGAGCACAGCGCACAGCTCTGTGTGGGAGGCACAGGCCCTGGGGGCTGGCTGAGCACAGCGCACAGCTCTGTGGGTGAGGCACAGGCCCTGGGGCTGGCTGAGCACAGCGCACAGCTCTGTGGGTGAGGCACAGGCCCTGGGGGCTGAGTACAGCGCACAGCTCTGTGGGTGAGGCACAGGCCCTGGGGCTGGCTGAGCACAGCGCACAGCTCTGTGGGTGAGGCACAGGCCCTGGGGCTGGCTGAGCACAGCGCACAGCTCTGTGTGTGAGGCACAGGCCCTGGGGGTGGCTGAGCACAGCGCACAGCTCTGTGGGTGAGGCACAGGCCCTGGGGGGGAGCTGGCTGAGCACAGCGCACAGCTCTGTGGGTGAGGCACAGGCCCTGGGGGGGCTGAGCACAGCGAACAGCTCTGTGGGTGATGCACAGGCCCTGGGGCGGGCTGCGCACAGCGCACAGCTCGGTGGGCGAGGCACAGGCCCTGGGGGGGGCTGAGCACAGCGCACAGCTCTGTGGGTGAGGCACAGGCCCTGGGGGCGGGGGGGCTGAGCACAGCGCACAGCTCTGTGGGTGAGGCACAGGCCCTGGGGGGCTGGCTGAGCACAGCGCACAGCTCTGTGGGTGAGGCACAGGCCCTGGGGCTGGCTGAGCACAGCGCACAGCTCTGTGGGTGAGACACAGGCCCTGGGGGGCTGGCTGAGCACAGCGCACAGCTCTGTGGGTGAGGCACAGGCCCTGGGGTGCTGAGCACAGCGCACAGCTCTGTGGGTGAGGCACAGGCCCTCGGGGGGGCTTGATGAGCACAGCGCACAGCTGTGTGGCTGAGGCACAGGCCATGGGGGGGAGGTGAGAACAGCGCACAGCTCTGTGGGTGAGGCACAGGCCCTGGGGCTGGCTGAGCACAGCGCACAGCTCTGTGGGTGAGGCACAGGCCCTGGGGCTGGCTGAGCACAGCGCACAGCTCTGTGGGTGAGGCACAGGCCCTGGGGGCTGGCTGAGCACAGCGCACAGCTCTGTGGGTGAGGCACAGGCCCTGGGGGCTGGCTGAGCACAGCGCACAGCTCTGTGGGTGAGGCACAGGCCCTGGGGCTGGCTGAGCACAGCGCACAGCTCTGTGGGTGAGGCACAGGCCCTGGGGCTGGCTGAGCACAGCGCACAGCTCTGTGGGTGAGGCACAGGCCCTGGGGCTGAGCACAGCGCACAGCTCTGTGGGTGAGGCACAGGCCCTGGGGGCTGGCTGAGCACAGCGCACAGCTCTGTGGGTGAGGCACAGGCCCTGGGGCTGGCTGAGCACAGCGCACAGCTCTGTGGGTGAGGCACAGGCCCTGGGGCTGGCTGAGCACAGCGCACAGCTCTGTGGGTGAGGCACAGGCCCTGGGGGCTGAGCACAGCGCACAGCTCTGTGGGTGAGGCACAGGCCCTGGGGCTGGCTGAGCACAGCGCACAGCTCTGTGGGTGAGGCACAGGCCCTGGGGGGCTGAGCACAGCGCACAGCTCTGTGGGTGAGGCACAGGCCCTGGGGCTGGCTGAGCACAGCGCACAGCTCTGTGGGTGAGGCACAGGCCCTGGGGGGGGCTGAGCACAGCGCACAGCTCTGTGGGTGAGGCACAGGCCCTGGGGGGCTGGCTGAGCACAGCGCACAGCTCTGTGGGTGAGGCACAGGCCCTGGGGGTGGCTGAGCACAGCGCACAGCTCTGTGGGTGAGGCACAGGCCCTGGGGGGGGCTGAGCACAGCGCACAGCTCTGTGGGTGAGGCACAGGCCCTGGGGGGCTGGCTGAGCACAGCGCACAGCTCTGTGGGTGAGGCACAGGCCCTGGGGGGCTGGCTGAGCACAGCGCACAGCTCTGTGGGTGAGGCACAGGCCCTGGGGGGCTGGCTGAGCACAGCGCACAGCTCTGTGGGTGAGGCACAGGCCCTGGTGGGGGGCTGGCTGAGAACAGCGCACAGCTCTGTGGGTGAGGCACAGGCCCTGGGGCTGGCTGAGCACAGCGCACAGCTCTGTGGGTGAGGCACAGGCCCTGGGGGGCTGGCTGAGCACAGCGCACAGCTCTGTGGGTGAGGCACAGGCCCTGGGGGGGGCTGAGCACAGCGCACAGCTCTGTGGGTGAGGCACAGGCCCTGGGGGGGGGCTGAGCACAGCGCACAGCTCTGTGGGTGAGGCACAGGCCCTGGGGGGGGGGCTGAGCACAGCGCACAGCTCTGTGGGTGAGGCACAGGCCCTGGGGGGGGGCTGGCTGAGCACAGCGCACAGCTCTGTGGGTGAGGCACAGGCCCTGGGGGGGAGCTGGCTGAGCACAGCGCACAGCTCTGTGGGTGAGGCACAGGCCCGGGGGGGGCTCCAGATTGTAGGTTGTGCTTCCTCATGAAACTCTTCTGCCCGACTGATTGGCAGCAACAAGGGCCGGGTTCAGGCTGTAGGGATCTATTTCAATAACACAATGGAAAACCGGCTCTGACCCCCACCCAGCGACCTGGGACAATTACCTACCACCCCCCTAAGGGGCAAGACTTCCCCTCTCACAGGCACAGACTCTGAGTGTAGCAAAATCCTTTTCATAAAGGAGGGAAACAATGTGGCATCATGTTGGGAAAACTCCACAAACAGGATTCATAACGCAAACCAAGAGCAAAAGCCCCACCCCCAAGTAACTCTCGCAGTGTCCTTTCCTCCTCAGGGTCTAAAAGTCCAGCAGCCCAACAGTCTCCCCCCACCCGCAGTTTCTGTCCTTGGTCAGCGTAGCCTCCAGAGTTCAGAAGTTCCTCTGCAGAGTTTACCTCCCAGCCTGGGTGGAAGCAGGAAAAGGTATGTGGGGGTGGGGTTGTGCATCTTACATGCTCCACTGCTCACCTTGACACCTGACTGTCATGCCTATCCTGGGGGTTCTCCTGCAATCTTCACCACCAGCTGCGCCTCTCTGCCAGCCACCCTGCAAACCGCTCCTCTCCGCCAGCCACTCTGCTATCCGCTCCTCTCCGCCAGCCACCCTGCTATCCGCTCCTCTCCGCCAGCCACCCTGCTATCCGCTCCTCTCCGCCAGCCACCCTGCTATCCGCTCCTCTCCGCCAGCCACCTGCAATCCGCTCCTCTCCATAGCCACCCTGCTATCCGCTCCTCTCCATAGCCACCCTGCTATCCGCTCCTCTCCGCCAGCCACCCTGCTATCCGCTCCTCTCCGCCAGCCACCCTGCTATCCGCTCCTCTCCAGCCACCCTGCTATCAGCTCCTCTCCGCCAGCCACCCTGCTATCCGCTCCTCTCCGCCAGCCACCCTGCTATCCGCTCCTCTCCGCCAGCCACCTGCTATCCGCTCCTCTCCAGCCACCCTGCTATCCGCTCCTCTCCGCCCAGCCACCTGCTATCCGCTCCTCTCCGCCAGCCACCTGCTATCCGCTCCTCTCCGCCAGCCACCCTGCTATCCGCTCCTCTCCGCCAGCCACCCTGCTATCCGCTCCTCTCCGCCAGCCACCCTGCTATCCGCTCCTCTCCGCCAGCCACCCTGCTATCCGCTCCTCTCCGCCAGCCACCCTGCTATCCGCTCCTCTCCGCCACCCACTCTGCTCTGCTATCCGCTCCTGTAGCCACCCTGCTATCCGCTCCTCTCCGCCAGCCACCCTGCTATCCGCTCCTCTCCGCCAGCCACCCTGCTATCCGCTCCTCTCCGCCAGCCACCCTGCTATCCGCTCCTTTCCCCACCCTGCTATCCGCACCTTTCTGCCAGCCACCCTGCTATCCGCTCCTCTCCGCCAGCCACCCTGCTATCCGCTCCTCTCCGCCAGCCACCCTGCTATCCGCTCCTCTCCGCCAGCCACCCTGCTATCCGCTCCTCTCCGCCAGCCACCCTGCTATCCGCTCCTCTCCGCCAGCCACCCTGCTATCCGCTCCTCTCCGCCAGCCACCCTGCTATCCGCTCCTCTCCGCCAGCCACCCTGCTATCCGCTCCTCTCCGCCAGCCACCCTGCTATCCGCTCCTCTCCGCCAGCCACCCTGCTATCCGCTCCTCTCCATAGCCACCTGCTATCAGCTCCTCTCCGCCAGCCACCCTGCTACCGCTCCTCTCCGCCAGCCACCCTGCTATCCGCTCCTCTCCGCCAGCCACCCTGCTATCCGCTCCTCTCCGCCAGCCACCCTGCTATCCGCTCCTCTCCGCCAGCCACCCTGCTATCCGCTCCTCTCCGCCAGCCACCCTGCTATCCGCTCCTCTCCGCCAGCCACCCTGCTATCCGCTCCTCTCCGCCAGCCACCCTGCTATCCGCTCCTCTCCGCCAGCCACCCTGCTATCCGCTCCTCTGTGTCACCCACTCTGCTATCCGCTCCTCTCCGCCAGCCACCCTGCTATCCGCTCCTCTCCGTCAGCCACCCTGCTATCCGCTCCTCTCCGCCAGCCACCCTGCTATCCGCTCCTCTCCGCCAGCCACCCTGCTATCCGCTCCTCTCCACCAGCCACCCTGCTATCCGCTCCTCTCCGCCAGCCACCCTGCTATCCGCTCCTCTCCGTCAGCCACCCTGCTATCCGCTCCTCTCCGCCAGCCACCCTGCTATCCGCTCCTCTCCGCCAGCCACCCTGCTATCCGCTCCTCTCCGCCAGCCACCCTGCTATCCGCTCCTCTCCGCCAGCCACCCTGCTATCCGCTCCTCTCCGCCAGCCACCCTGCTATCCGCTCCTCTCCGCCAGCCACCCTGCTATCCGCTCCTCTCCGCCAGCCACCCTGCTATCCGCTCCTCTCCGCCAGCCACCCTGCTATCCGCTCCTCTCCGCCAGCCACCCTGCTATCCGCTCCTCTCCGCCAGCCACCCTGCTATCCGCTCCTCTGAGTCAGCCACTCTGCTATCCGCTCCTCTCCACCAGCCACCCTGCTATCCGCTCCTCTCCGCCAGCCACCCTGCTATCCGCTCCTCTCCGCCAGCCACCCTGCTATCCGCTCCTCTCCGCCAGCCACCCTGCTATCCGCTCCTCTCCGCCAGCCACCCTGCTATCCGCTCCTCTCCGCCAGCCACCCTGCTATCCGCTCCTCTCCGCCAGCCACCCTGCTATCCGCTCCTCTCTGCCAGCCACCCTGCTATCCGCTCCCCTCCGTCAGCCACCCTGCTATCCGCTCCCCTCCGCCAGATACTCTGCTATCCGTTCATCTGGGTCATCTACCCTGCTATCCGCTCCTCTCCGCCAGCCACCCTGCTATCCGCTCCTCTCCGCCAGCCACCCTGCTATCCGCTCCTCTCCGCCAGCCACCCTGCTATCCGCTCCTCTCCGCCAGCCACCCTGCTATCCGTTGCTCCTCGCCAGCCACTCTGCTATCCGTTCCTCTCCGCCAGCCACCCTGCTATCCGCTCCTCTCCGCCAGCCACCCTGCTATCAGCTCCATTCCACCAGCCACCCTGCTATCCGCTCCTCTCCGCCAGCCACCCTGCTATCCGCTCCTCTCCGCCAGCCACCCTGCTATCCGCTCCTCTCCGCCAGCCACCCTGCTATCCGCTCCTCTCCGCCAGCCACCCTGCTATCCGCTCCTCTTCGCCAGCCACCCCGATACCCGCTCCACTCCCCCAGCCACCCTGCTATCCGCTCCTCTCCGCCAGCCACCCTGCTATCCGCTCCTCTCCGCCAGCCACCCTGCTATCCGCTCCTCTCCGACAGCCACCCTGCTATCCGCTCCTCTCCGCCAGCCACCCTGCTATCCGCTCCTCTCCGCAAGCCACCCTGCTATCCGCTCCTCTCCGCCAGCCACACTGCTATCCGCTCCTCTCCGTTAGCCACCCTACTATCCGCTCCTCTCCGTTAGCCACCCTGCTATCCGCTCCTCTCCGCCAGCCACCCTGCTATCCGCTCCTCTCCGCCAGCCACCCTGCTATCCGCTCCTCTCCGCCAGCCACCCTGCTATCCGCTCCTCTCCCCAGCCACCCTGCTATCCGCTCCTCTCCGTCAGCCACCCTGCTATCCGCTCCTCTCCGCCAGCCACCCTGCTATCCGCTCCTCTCCGCCAGCCACCCTGCTATCCGCTCCTCTCCGCCAGCCACCCTGCTATCCGCTCCTCTCCGCCAGCCACCCTGCTATCCGCTCCTCTCCAGCCACCCTGCTATCCGCTCCTCTCCGCCAGCCACCCTGCTATCCGCTCCTCTCCGCCAGCCACCCTGCTATCCGCTCCTCTCCGCCAGCCACCCTGCTATCCGCTCCTCTCCGTCAGCCACCCTGCTATCCGCTCCTCTCCGCCAGCCACCTGCTATCCGCTCTCTCCGCCAGCCACCCTGCTATCCGCTCCTCCGCCAGCCACCCTGCTATCCGCTCCTCTCCGCCAGCCACCCTGCTATCCGCTCCTCTCCGCCAGCCGACCTGCTATCCGCTCCTCTCCGCCAGCCACCCTGCTATCCGCTCCTCTCCGCCAGCCACCCTGCTATCCGCTCCTCTCTCACAGCCACCCTGCTATCCGCTCCTCTCCGCCAGCCACCCTGCTATCCGCTCCTCTCCGCCAGCCACCCTGCTATCCGCTCCTCTCCGCCAGCCACCCTGCTATCCGCTCCTCTCCGCCAGCCACCCTGCTATCCGCTCCTCTCCGCCCGCCACCCTGCTATCCGCTCCTCTCCGCCAGCCACCCTGCTATCCGCTCCTCTCCGCCAGCCACCCTGCTATCCGCTCCTCTCCGCCAGCCACCCTGCTATCCGCTCCTCTCCGCCAGCCACCCTGCTATCCGCTCCAATCCGCCAGCCACCCTGCTATCCGCTCCTCTCCGTCAGCCACCCTGCTATCCGCTCCTCTCCGCCAGCCACCCTGCTATCCGCTCCTCTCCGCCAGCCACCCTGCTATCCGCTCCTCTCCGCCAGCCACCCTGCTATCCGCTCCTCTCCGCCAGCCACCCTGCTATCCGCTCCTCTCCCCCAACGACCCTGCTATCCGCTCCTCTCCGCCAGCCACCCTGCTATCCGCTCCTCTCCGCCAGCCACCCTGCTATCCGCTCCTCTCCGCCAGCCACCCTGCTATCCGCTCCTCTCCGCCAGCCACCCTGCTATCCGCTCCTCTCCGCCAGCCACCCTGCTATCCGCTCCTCTCTACTAGCCACCCTGCTATCCGCTCCTCTCCGCCAGCCACTCTGCTATCCGCTCCTCTCCGCCAGCCACCCTGCTATCCGCTCCTCTCCGCCAGCCACCCTGCTATCCGCTCCTCTCCGCCAGCCACCCTGCTATCCGCTCCTCTCCGCCAGCCACCCTGCTATCCGCTCCTCTCCGCCCGCCACCCTGCTATCCGCTCCTCTCCGCCAGCCACCCTGCTATCCGCTCCTCTCCGCCAGCCACCCTGCTATCCGCTCCTCTCCGTCAGCCACCCTGCTATCCGCTCCTCTCCGCCAGCCACTCTGCTATCCGCTCCTCTCCGTCAGCCACCCTGCTATCCGCTCCTCTCCGCCAGCCACCCTGCTATCCGCTCCTCTCCGCCAGCCACCCTGCTATCCGCTCCTCTCCGCCAGCCACCCTGCTATCCGCTCCTCTCCGCCAGCCACCCTGCTATCCGCTCCTCTCCGCCAGCCACCCTGCTATCCGCTCCTCTCCGCCAGCCACCCTGCTATCCGCTCCTCTCCGTCAGCCACCCTGCTATCCGCTCCTCTCCGCCAGCCACCCTGCTATCCGCTCCTCTCCGTCAGCCGACCTGCTATCCGCTCCTCTCCGCCAGCCACCCTGCTATCCGCTCCTCTCCGCCAGCCACCCTGCTATCCGCTCCTCTCCGCCAGCCACCCTGCTATCCGCTCCTCTCCGCCAGCCACCCTGCTATCCGCTCCTCTGAGTCAGCCACCCTGCTATCCGCTCCTCTCCGTCAGCCACCCTGCTATCCGCTCCTCTCCGCCAGCCACCCTGCTATCCGCTCCTCTCCGCCAGCCACCCTGCTATCCGCTCCTCTCCGCCAGCCACCCTGCTATCCGCTCCTCTCCGTCAGCCACCCTGCTATCCGCTCCTCTCCGCCAGCCACCCTGCTATCCGCTCCTCTCCGCCAGCCACCCTGCTATCCGCTCCTCTCCGCCAGCCACCCTGCTATCCGCTCCTCTCCGCCAGCCACCCTGCTATCCGCTCCTCTGAGTCAGCCACTCTGCTATCCGCTCCTCCTCGCCAGCCACCCTGGTATCCGCTCCTCTCCGCCAGCCACCCTGCTATCCGCTCCTCTCCGCCAGCCACCCTGCTATCCGCTCCTCTCCGCCAGCCACCCTGCTATCCGCTCCTCTCCGCCAGCCACCCTGCTATCCGCTCCTCTCCGCCAGCCACCCTATCAGCTCCTCTCCGTCAGCCACCCTGCTATCCGCTCCTCTCCGCCAGCCACCCTGCTATCCGCTCCTCTCCGCCAGCCACCCTGCTATCCGCTCCTCTCCGCCAGCCACCCTGCTATCCGCTCCTCTCCATCAGCCACCCTGCTATCCGCTCCTCTCCGCCAGCCACCCTGCTATCCGCTCCTCTGGGTCACCCACCCTGCTATCCGCTCCTCTCCGCCAGCCACCCTGCTATCCGCTCCTCTCCGCCAGCCACCCTGCTATCCGCTCCTCTCCGCCCGCCACCCTGCTATCCGCTCCTCTCCGTCAGCCACCCTGCTATCCGCTCCTCTCCGCCAGCCACCTTGCTATCCGCTCCTCTCCGTCAGCCACCCTGCTATCCGCTCCTCTCCGCCAGCCACCCTGCTATCCGCTCCTCTCCGTCAGCCACCCTGCTATCCGCTCCTCTCCGCCAGCCACCCTGCTATCCTCTCCTCCGCGGCTGCCACCCTGCTATCCGCTCCTCTCCGCCAGCCACCCCGCTATCCGCTCCTCTCCGCCAGCCACCCTGCTATCGCTCCTCCTGCGATCCGCTCCTCTCCGCCAGCCACCCTGCTATCCGCTCCTCTCCGTCAGCCACCCTGCTATCCGCTCCTCTCCGCCAGCCACCCTGCTATCCGCTCCTCTCCGCCAGCCACCCTGCTATCCGCTCCTCTCCGCCAGCCACCCTGCTATCCGCTCCTCTCCGACAGCCACCCTGGTATCCGCTCCTCTGGGACAGCCACCCTGCTATCCGGTCCTCCTCCGCAGCCCACCTGCTATCCCTCCTCTCCGCCACCCACCCTGCTATCCGCTCCTCTCCGCCAGCCACCCTGCTATCCGCTCCTCTCCGCCACCACCCTGCTATCCGCTCCTCTCCGCCAGCCACCCTGCTATCCGCTCCTCTGAGTCAGCCACCTGCTATCCGCTCCTCTCCGCCAGCCACCCTGCTATCCGCTCCTCTCCGCCAGCCACCCTGCTATCCGCTCCTCTCCGCCAGCCACCCTGCTATCCGCTCCTCTCACACAGCCACCCTGCTATCCGCTCCTCTCCGCCAGCCACCCTGCTATCCGCTCCTCTCCGTCAGCCACCCTGCTATCCGCTCCTCTCCGCCAGCCACCCTGCTATCCGCTCCTCTCCGCCAGCCACCCTGCTATCCGCTCCTCTCCGCCAGCCACCCTGCTATCCGCTCCTCTGTGTCACCCACCCTGCTATCCGCTCCTCTCCCCCAGCCACCCTGCTATCCGCTCCTCTTTGCCAGCCACCCTTGTAACGCTCCTCTCCGCCAGCCACCCTGCTATCCGCTCCTCTCCGCCAGCCACCCTGCTATCCGCTCCTCTCCGCCAGCCACCCTGCTATCCGCTCCTCTCCGCCAGCCACCCTGCTATCCGCTCCTCTCCGTCAGCCACCCTGCTATCCGCTCCTCTCCGCCAGCCACCTTGCTATCCGCTTCTCTCCGTCAGCCACCCTGCTATCCGCTCCTCTCCGCCAGCCACCCTGCTACAGCTCCTCTCCTTCAGCCACCCTGCTATCCGCTCCTCTCCGCCAGCCACCTGCTATCCGCTCCTCTCCGTCAGCCACCCTGCTATCCGCTCCTCTCCGCCAGCCACCCTGCTATCCGCTCCTCTCCGCCAGCCACCCTGCTATCCGCTCCTCTCCGCCAGCCACCCTGCTATCCGCTCCTCTGCGGCAGCCACCCTGCTATCCGCTCCTCTCCGCCAGCCACCCTGCTGTCCGCTCCTCTCCATAGCCACCTGCTATCCGCTCCTCTCCGCCAGCCACCCTGCTATCCGCTCCTCTCCGCCAGCCACCCTGCTATCCGCTCCTCTCCGCCAGCCACCCTGCTATCCGCTCCTCTCCGCCAGCCACCCTGCTATCCGCTCCTCTCCGCCAGCCACCTTGCTATCCGCTCCTCTGAGTCAGCCACCCTGCTATCCGCTCCTCTCCGCCAGCCACCCTGCTATCCGCTCCTCTCCGCCAGCCACCCTGCTATCCGCTCCTCTCCGCCAGCCACCCTGCTATCGCTCCTCTCCGCCAGCCACCCTGCTATCCGCTCCTCTCCGCCAGCCACCCTGCTATCCGCTCCTCTCCGCCAGCCACCCTGCTATCCGCTCCTCTCCGCCAGCCACCCTGCTATCCGCTCCTCTGGGTCACCCACCCTGCTATCCGCTCCTCTCCGCCAGCCACCCTGCTATCCGCTCCTCTCCGCCAGCCACCTGCTATCCGCTCCTCTCCGCCAGCCACCCTGCTATCCGCTCCTCTCCGCCAGCCACCCTGCTATCCGCTCCTCTCCGTCAGCCACCCTGCTATCCGCTCCTCTCCGCCAGCCACCCTGCTATCCGCTCCTCTCCGCCAGCCACCCTGCTATCCGCTCCTCTCCCCCCGCCACCCTGCTATCCGCTCCTCTCCGCCAGCCACCCTGCTATCCGCTCCTCTCCGCCAGCCACCCTGCTATCCGCTCCTCTCCGCCAGCCACCCTGCTATCCGCTCCTCTCCGCCAGCCACCTGCTATCCGCTCCTCTCCGCCAGCCACCCTGCTATCCGCTCCTCTCCGTCAGCCACCCTGCTATCCGCTCCTCTCCGCCAGCCACCCTGCTATCCGCTCCTCTCCGCCAGCCACCTGCTATCCGCTCCTCTCCGCCAGCCACCCTGCTATCCGCTCCTCTCCGCCAGCCACCCTGCTATCCGCTCCTCTCCGCCAGCCACACTGCTATCCGCTCCTCTCCGCCAGCCACCCTGCTATCCGCTCCTCTCCGCCAGCCACCCTGCTATCCGCTCCTCTCCAGCCACCCTGCTATCCGCTCCTCTCCGCCAGCCACCCTGCTATCCGCTCCTCTCCGTCAGCCACCCTGCTATCCGCTCCTCTCTACCAGCCACCCTGCTATCCGCTCCTCTCCGCCAGCCACCCTGCTATCCGCTCCTCTCCGCCAGCCACCCTGCTATCCGCTCGACTCCGCCAGCCACCCTGCTATCCGCTCCTCTGAGGCAGCCACCCTGCTATCCGCTCCTCTCCGCCAGCCACCCTGCTATCCGCTCCTCTCCGCCAGCCACCCTGCTATCCGCTCCTCTCCGTCAGCCACCCTGCTATCCGCTCCTCTGTCAGCCACCCTGCTATCCGCTCCTCTCCGCCAGCCACCCTGCTATCCGCTCCTCTCCGCCAGCCACCCTGCTATCCGCTCCATTCCTCCAGCCACCCTGCTATCCGCTCCTCTCCGCCAGCCACCCTGCTATCCGCTCCTCTCCGCCAGCCACCGTGCTGTCCGCTCCTCTCCGCCAGCCACCCTGCTATCCGCTCCTCTGTGTCAGCCACACTGCTATCCGCTCCTCTCCGCCAGCCACCCTGCTATCCGCTCCTCTCCGCCAGCCACCCTGCTATCCGCTCCTCTCCGTCAGCCACCCTGCTATCCGCTCCTCTCCGCCAGCCACCCTGCTATCCGCTCCTCTCCGCCAGCCACCCTGCTATCCGCTCCTCTCCGCCAGCCACCCTGCTATCCGCTCCTCTCCGCCAGCCACCCTGCTATCCGCTCCTCTCCGTCAGCCACCCTGCTATCCGCTCCTCTCCGCCAGCCACCCTGCTATCCGCTCCTCTCCGTCAGCCACCCTGCTATCCGCTCCTCTCCGCCAGCCACCCTGCTATCCGCTCCTCTCCGCCAGCCACCCTGCTATCCGCTCCTCTCCGCCAGCCACCCTGCTATCCGCTCCTCTGAGTCAGCCACCCTGCTATCCGCTCCTCTCCGTAAGCCACCCTGCTATTCGCTCCTCTCTGTCAGCCACCCTGCTATCCACTCCTCTGCATCAGACACCATGCTATCCGCTCCTCTCCACCAGCCACTCTGCTATCCACTCCTCTGCGTCAGACACCATGCTATCCGCTCCTCTGAGTCAGCCACTCTGCTATCCGCTCCTCTCCGCCAGCCACCCTGCTATCCGCTCCTCTCCGCCAGCCACCCTGCTATCCGCTCCTCTCCGCCAGCCACCCTGCTATCCGCTCCTCTCCGCCAGCCACCCTGCTATCCGCTCCTCTCCGCCAGCCACCCTGCTATCCGCTCCTCTCCGCCAGCCACCCTGCTATCCGCTCCTCTCCGTAGTCCACCCTGCTATCCGCTCCTCTCCGCCAGCCACCCTGCTATCCGCTCCTCTCCGCCAGCCACCCTGCTATCCGCTCCTCTCCGCCAGCCACCCTGCTATCCGCTCCTCTCCGCCAGCCACCCTGCTATCCGCTCCTCTCCGCCAGCCACCCTGCTATCCGCTCCTCTCCGCCAGCCACCCTGCTATCCGCTCTCCTCAGCCACCCTGCTATCCGCTCCTCTCCAGCCACCCTGCTATCCGCTCCTCTCCGCCAGCCACCCTGCTATCCGCTCCTCGCCGCCCGCCACCCTGCTATCCGCTCCTCTCCGCCAGCCACCCTGCTATCCGCTCCTCTCCGCCAGCCACCCTGCTATCCGCTCCTCTCCGCCAGCCACCCTGCTATCCGCTCTCCGCCAGCCACCTGCTATCCGCTCCTCTCCGCCAGCCACCCTGCTATCCGCTCCTCTCCGCCAGCCACCCTGCTATCCGCTCCTCTCCGCCAGCCACCCTGCTATCCGCTCCTCTCGGCCAGCCACCCTGCTATCCGCTCCTCTCCGCCAGCCACCCTGCTATCCGCTCCTCTCCGCCAGCCACCCTGCTATCCGCTCCTCTCCGCCAGCCACCTGCTATCCGCTCCTCTCCGCCAGCCACCCTGCTATCCGCTCCTCTCCGCCAGCCACCCTGCTATCCGCTCCTCTCCGCCAGCCACCCTGCTATCCGCTCCTCTGAGTCAGCCACCCTGCTATCCGCTCCTCTCCGTCAGCCACCTGGCTATCCGCTCCTCTCCGCCAGCCACCCTGCTATCCGCTCCTCTCCGCCAGCCACCCTGCTATCCGCTCCTCTCCGCCAGCCACCCTGCTATCCGCTCCTCTCCGCCAGCCACCCTGCTATCCGCTCCTCTCCGCCCGCCACCCTGCTATCCGCTCCTCTCCGCCAGCCACCTGCTATCCGCTCCTCTCCGCCAGCCACCCTGCTATCCGCTCCTCTCCGCCAGCCACCCTGCTATCCGCTCCTCTCCGCCAGCCACCCTGCTATCCGCTCCTCTCCGCCAGCCACCCTGCTATCCGCTCCTCTCCGCCAGCCACCCTGCTATCCGCTCCTCTCCCAGCCACCCTGCTATCCGCTCCTCTCCGCCAGCCACCCTGCTATCCGCTCCTCTCCGCCAGCCACCCTGCTATCCGCTCCTCTCCGCCAGCCACCCTGCTATCCGCTCCTCTCCGCCAGCCACCCTGCTATCCGCTCCTCTCCGCCAGCCACCCTGCTATCCGCTCCTCTGTGCCAGCCACCCTGCTATCCGCTCCTCTCCGGCACCCACCCTGCTATCCGCTAGCCTCTGCCAGCCACCCTGCTATCCGCTCCTCTCCGCCAGCCACCCTGCTATCCGCTCCTCTCCGCCAGCCACTCTGCTATCCGCTCCTCTCCGTCAGCCACCCTGCTATCCGCTCCTCTCAGCCATCCACCCTGCTATCCGCTCCTCTCCGCCAGCCACCCTGCTATCCGCTCCTCTCCGCCAGCCACCCTGCTATCCGCTCCTCTCTGCCAGCCACCCTGCTATCCGCTCCTCTCCGTCACCCACCTGCTATCCGCTCCTCTCCGCCAGCCACCCTGCTATCCGCTCCTCTCCGTCAGCCACCCTGCTATCCGCTCCTCTCCGCCAGCCACCCTGCTATCCGCTCCTCTCCGCCAGCCACCCTGCTATCCGCTCCTCTCCGCCAGCCACCCTGCTATCCGCTCCTCTCCGCCAGCCACCTGCTATCCGCTCCTCTCCGCCAGCCACCCTGCTATCCGCTCCTCTCCGCCAGCCACCCTGCTATCGCTCCTCTCCGCCAGCCACCCTGCTATCGCTCCGCTCCGCCAGCCACCCTGCTATCCGCTCCTCTCCGCCAGCCACCCTGCTATCCGCTCCTCTCCGCCAGCCACCCTGCTATCCGCTCCTCTCCGTCAGCCACCCTGCTATCCGCTCCTCTCCGCCAGCCACCCTGCAATCCGCTCCTCTCCGCCAGCCACCCTGCTATCCGCTCCTCTCCGCCAGCAACCCTGCTATCCGCTCCTCTCCGTCAGCCACCTGCTATACGCTCCTCTCCGCCAGCCACCTGCTATCCGCTCCTCTCCGTCAGCCACCCTGCTATCCGCTCCTCTCCGCCAGCCACCCTGCTATCCGCTCCTCTCCGTCAGCCACCCTGCTATCCGCTCCTCTCCGCCAGCCACCCTGCTATCCGCTCCTCTCCGTCAGCCACCCTGCTATCCGCTCCTCTCCGCCAGCCACCCTGCTATCCGCTCCTCTCCGTCAGCCACCCTGCTATCCGCTCCTCTCCGTCAGCCACCCTGCTATCCGCTCCTCTCCGCCAGCCACCCTGCTATCCGCTCCTCTCCGCCAGCCACCCTGCTATCCGCTCCTCTCCGCCAGCCACCCTGCTATCCGCTCCTCTCCGCCAGCCACCCTGCTATCCGCTCCTCTCCAGCAGCCACCCTGCTATCCGCTCCTCTCCGCCAGCCACCCTGCTATCCGCTCCTCTCCGTCAGCCACCCTGCTATCCGCTCCTCTCCGCCAGCCACCCTGCTATCCGCTCCTCTCCGCCAGCCACCCTGCTATCCGCTCCTCTCCGTCAGCCACCCTGCTATCCGCTCCTCTCCGCCAGCCACCCTGCTATCCGCTCCTCTCCGCCAGCCACCTGCTATCCGCTCCTCTCCGCCAGCCACCCTGCTATCCGCTCCTCTCCGTCAGCCACCCTGCTATCCGCTCCTCTCCGTCAGCCACCCTGCTATCCGCTCCTCTCCGCCAGCCACCCTGCTATCCGCTCCTCTCCGCCAGCCACCCTGCTATCCGCTCCTCTCCGCCAGCCACCCTGCTATCCGCTCCTCTCCGCCAGCCACCCTGCTATCCGCTCCTCTCCGCCAGCCACCCTGCTATCCGCTCCTCTCCGCCAGCCACCCTGCTATCCGCTCCTCTCCGCCAGCCAGCCTGCTATCCGCTCCTCTCCGCCAGCCACCCTGCTATCCGCTCCTCTCCACCAGCCACCCTGCTATCCGCTCCTCTCCGCCAGCCACCCTGCTATCCGCTCCTCTCCGCCAGCCACCCTGCTATCCGCTCCTCTCCGCCAGCCACCCTGCTATCCGCTCCTCTCCGCCAGCCACCCTGCTATCCGCTCCTCTGAGTCAGCCACCCTGCTATCCGCTCCTCTGAGTCAGCCACTCTGCTATCCGCTCCTCTCCGTCAGCCACCCTGCTATCCGCTCCTCTCCGTCAGCCACCCTGCTATCCGCTCCTCTCCGCCAGCCACCCTGCTATCCGCTCCTCTCAGCCAGCCACCCTGCTATCCGCTCCTCTGAGCCAGCCACCCTGCTATCCGCTCCTCTCCGTCAGCCACCCTGCTATCCGCTCCTCTGAGTCAGCCACCCTGCTATCCGCTCCTCTCCGCCAGCCACCCTGCTATCCGCTCCTCTCCGCCAGCCACCCTGCTATCCGCTCCTCTGAGACAGCCACCCTGCTATCCGCTCCTCTCCGCCAGCCACCCTGCTATCCGCTCCTCTCCGCCAGCCACCCTGCTATCCGCTCCTCTGAGTCAGCCACCCTGCTATCCGCTCCTCTCCGTCAGCCACCCTGCTATCCGCTCCTCTCCGCCAGCCACCCTGCTATCCGCTCCTCTGGGTCAGCCACCCTGCTATCCGCTCCTCTCCGCCAGCCACCCTGCTATCCGCTCCTCTCCGCCAGCCACCCTGCTATCCGCTCCTCTCCGCCAGCCACCCTGCTATCCGCTCCTCTCCGCCAGCCACCCTGCTATCCGCTCCTCTCCGCCAGCCACCCTGCTATCCGCTCCTCTCCGCCAGCCACCCTGCTATCCGCTCCTCTCCGTCAGCCACCCTGCTATCCGCTCCTCTGAGTCAGCCACCCTGCTATCCGCTCCTCTCCGTCAGCCACTCTGCTATCCGCTCCTCTCCGCCAGCCACCCTGCTATCCGCTCCTCTCCGTCAGCCACCCTGCTATCCGCTCCTCTCCGCCAGCCACCCTGCTATCCGCTCCTCTCCGCCAGCCACCCTGCTATCCGCTCCTCTCCGCCAGCCACCCTGCTATCCGCTCCTCTCCGCCAGCCACCCTGCTATCCGCTCCTCTGGGTCAGCCACCCTGCTATCCGCTCCTCTCCGCCAGCCACCCTGCTATCCGCTCCTCTCCTTCAGCCACCCTGCTATCCGCTCCTCTCCGCCAGCCACCCTGCTATCCGCTCCTCTCCGCCAGCCACCCTGCTATCCGCTCCTCTCCGCCAGCCACCCTGCTATCCGCTCCTCTCCGCCAGCCACCCTGCTATCCGCTCCTCTCCGTCAGCCACCCTGCTATCCGCTCCTCTGTGTCAGCCACCCTGCTATCCGCTCCTCTCCGTCAGCCACCCTGCTATCCGCTCCTCTCCGTCAGCCACCCTGCTATCCGCTCCTCTCCGTCAGCCACCCTGCTATCCGCTCCTCTGAGTCAGCCACCCTGCTATCCGCTCCTCTCCGCCAGCCACCCTGCTATCCGCTCCTCTCCGCCAGCCACTCTGCTATCCGCTCCTCTCCGCCAGCCACCCTGCTATCCGCTCCTCTCCATCAGCCACCCTGCTATCCGCTCCTCTCCGCCAGCCACCCTGCTATCCGCTCCTCTCCGCCAGCCACCCTGCTATCCGCTCCTCTCCGCCAGCCACCATGCTATCCGCTCCTCTGAGTCAGCCACCCTGCTATCCGCTCCTCTCTTCCAGCCACCCTGCTATCCGCTCCTCTCTTCCAGCCACCCTGCTATCCGCTCCTCTCCGCCAGCCACCCTGCTATCCGCTCCTCTCCGCCAGCCACCCTGCTATCCGCTCCTCTCCGCCAGCCACCCTGCTATCCGCTCCTCTCCGCCAGCCACCCTGCTATCCGCTCCTCTCCGCCAGCCACCCTGCTATCCGCTCCTCTCCGCCAGCCACCCTGCTATCCGCTCCTCTCCGCCAGCCACCCTGCTATCCGCTCCTCTCCGCCAGCCACCCTGCTATCCGCTCCTCTCCGCCAGCCACCCTGCTATCCGCTCCTCTCCGCCAGCCACCCTGCTATCCGCTCCTCTCCGCCAGCCACCCTGCTATCCGCTCCTCTCCGCCAGCCACCCTGCTATCCGCTCCTCTCCGTCAGCCACCCTGCTATCCGCTCCTCTCCGCCAGCCACCCTGCTATCCGCTCCTCTCCGCCAGCCACCCTGCTATCCGCTCCTCTCCGTCAGCCACCCTGCTATCCGCTCCTCTGCGTCAGCCACCCTGCTATCCGCTCCTCTCCGCCAGCCACCCTGCTATCCGCTCCTCTGAGTCAGCCACTCTTCTATCAGCTCCTCTCCATCAGCCACCCTGCTATCCGCTCCTCTCCGCCAGCCACCCTGCTATCCGCTCCTCTCCGCCAGCCACCCTGCTATCCGCTCCTCTCCGCCAGCCACCCTGCTATCCGCTCCTCTCCGCCAGCCACCCTGCTATCCGCTCCTCTCCGCCAGCCACCCTGCTATCCGCTCCTCTCCGTCAGCCACCCTGCTATCCGCTCCTCTCCGCCAGCCACGCTGCTATCCGCTCCTCTCCGTCAGCCACCCTGCTATCCGCTCCTCTCCGTCAACCACCCTGCTATCCGCTCCTCTCCGTCAGCCACCCTGCTATCCGCTCCTCTCCGCCCGGCACCCTGCTATCCGCTCCTCTCCGCCAGCCACCCTGCTATCCGCTCCTCTCCATCAGCCACCCTGCTATCCGCTCCTCTCCGTCAGCCACCCTGCTATCCGCTCCTCTGAGTCAGCCACCCTGCTATCCGCTCCTCTCCGTCAGCCACCCTGCTATCCGCTCCTCTCCGCCAGCCACCCTGCTATCCGCTCCTCTCCGCCAGCCACCCTGCTATCCGCTCCTCGCCAGCCACCCTGCTATCCGCTCCTCTCCGCCAGCCACCTTGCTATCCGCTCCTCTCCGCCAGCCACCCTGCTATCCGCTCCTCTCCGTCAGCCACCCTGCTATCCGCTCCTCTCCGACAGCCACCCTGCTATCCGCTCCTCTCCGGAAGCCACCCTGCTATCCGCTCCTCTCCGCCAGCCACCCTGCTATCCGCTCCTCTCCGCCAGCCACCCTGCTATCCGCTCCTCTCCGCCAGCCACCCTGCTATCCGCTCCTCCGCCAGCCACTCTGCTATCCGCTCCTCTCCGCCAGCCACCCTGCTATCCGCTCCTCTCCGCCAGCCACCCTGCTATCCGCTCCTCTCCGTCAGCCACCCTGCTATCCGCTCCTCTGAGTCAGCCACCCTGCTATCCGCTCCTCTCCGTCAGCCACCTTGCTATCCGCTCCTCTGAGTCAGCCACCCTGCTATCCGCTCCTCTCCGCCAGCCACCCTGCTATCCGCTCTCCTCCGCCAGCCACCCTGCTGTCCGCTCCTCTGAGTCAGCCACCCTGCTGTCCGCTCCTCTGAGTCAGCCACCCTGCTGTCCGCTCCTCTGGGTCAGCCACCCTGCTATCCGCTCCTCTCCGCCAGCCACCCTGCTATCCGCTCCTCTGAGTCAGCCACCCTGCTATCCGCTCCTCTCCGCCAGCCACCCTGCTATCCGCTCCTCTCCGCCAGCCACCCTGCTATCCGCTCCTCTCCGTCAGCCACCCTGCTATCCGCTCCTCTCCGCCAGCCACCCTGCTATCCGCTCCTCTCAGCCAGCCACCTTGATATCCGCTCCTCTCCGCCAGCCACCCTGCTATCCGCTCCTCTCCGCCAGCCACCCTGCTATCCGCTCCTCTCCGCCAGCCACCCTGCTATCCGCTCCTCTCCGCCAGCCACCCTGCTATCCGCTCCTCTCCGCCACCCTGCTATCCGCTCCTCTCCGCCAGCCACCCTGCTATCCGCTCCTCTGCCAGCCACCCTGCTATCCGCTCCTCTCCGCCAGCCACCCTGCTATCCGCTCCTCTCCGCCAGCCACCCTGCTATCCGCTCCTCTCCGCCAGCCACCCTGCTATCCGCTCCTCTCCGTCAGCCACCCTGCTATCCGCTCCTCGCCGCCAGCCACCCTGCTCTCCTCTCCTCTCCGCCAGCCACCCTGCTATCCGCTCCTCTGAGTCAGCCACCCTGCTATCCGCTCCTCTCCGTCAGCCACCCTGCTATCCGCTCCTCTCCGTCAGCCACCCTGCTATCCGCTCCTCTGAGTCAGCCACGCTGCTATCCGCTCCTCTCCGCCAGCCACCCTGCTATCCGCTCCTCTGAGTCAGCCACCCTGCTATCCGCTCCTCTGAGTCAGCCACCCTGCTATCCGCTCCTCTCCGTCAGCCACCCTGCTATCCGCTCCTCTCCGCCAGCCACCCTGCTATCCGCTCCTCTCCGCCAGCCACCCTGCTATCCGCTCCTCTCCGCCAGCCACCCTGCTATCCGCTCCTCTCCGTCAGCCACCCTGCTATCCGCTCCTCTCCGTCAGCCACCCTGCTATCCGCTCCTCTCCGTCAGCCACCCTGCTATCCGCTCCTCTCCGCCAGCCACCCTGCTATCCGCTCCTCTCCATCAGCCACCCTGCTATCCGCTCCTCTCCGTCAGCCACCCTGCTATCCGCTCCTCTCCGCCAGCCACCCTGCTATCCGCTCCTCTCCGTCAGCCACCCTGCTATCCGCTCCTCTCCGCCAGCCACCCTGCTATCCGCTCCTCTCCGCCAGCCACCCTGCTATCCGCTCCTCTCCGCCAGCCACCCTGCTATCCGCTCCTCTCCGCCAGCCACCCTGCTATCCGCTCCTCTCCGCCCGCCACCCTGCTATCCGCTCCTCTCCGCCAGCCACCCTGCTATCCGCTCCTCTCCGCCAGCCACCCTGCTATCCGCTCCTCTCCGCCAGCCACCCTGCTATCCGCTCCTCTCAGCCACCCTGCTATCCGCTCCTCTCCGTCAGCCACCCTGCTATCCGCTCCTCTCCGCCAGCCACCCTGCTATCCGCTCCTCTCCGTCAGCCACCCTGCTATCCGCTCCTCTCCGCCAGCCACCCTGCTATCCGCTCCTCTCCGCCAGCCACCCTGCTATCCGCTCCTCTCCGCCAGCCACCCTGCTATCCGCTCCTCTCCGTCAGCCACCCTGCTATCCGCTCCTCTGAGTCAGCCACCCTGCTATCCGCTCCTCTCCGTCAGCCACCCTGCTATCCGCTCTCCTCTGCCAGCCACCCTGCTATCCGCTCCTCTCCGCCAGCCACCCTGCTATCCGCTCCTCTCCGTCAGCCACCCTGCTATCCGCTCCTCTCCGCCAGCCACCCTGCTATCCGCTCCTCTCCGTCAGCCACCCTGCTATCCGCTCCTCTCCGCCAGCCACCCTGCTATCCGCTCCTCTGAGTCAGCCACCTGCTATCCGCTCCTCTCCGCCAGCCACCCTGCTATCCGCTCCTCTCCGTCAGCCACCCTGCTATCCGCTCCTCTCCGCCAGCAACCTGCTATCCGCTCCTCTCCGCCAGCCACCCTGCTATCCGCTCCTCTCCGCCAGCCACCCTGCTATCCGCTCCTCTCCGCCAGCCACCCTGCTATCCGCTCCTCTCCGCCAGCCACCCTGCTATCCGCTCCTCTCCGCCAGCCACCCTGCTATCCGCTCCTCTCCGCCAGCCACCCTGCTATCCGCTCCTCTGGGACACCCTGCTATCCGCTTCTCTCCGCCAGCCACCCTGCTATCCGCTCCTCTGAGTCAGCCACCCTGCTATCCGCTCCTCTCCGCCAGCCACCCTGCTATCCGCTCCTCTCAGACAGCCACCCTGCTATCCGCTCCTCTCAGGCAGCCACACTGCTATCCGCTCCTCTCCGCCAGCCACCCTGCTATCCGCTCCTCTCCGTCAGCCACCCTGCTATCCGCTCCTCTGGGTCAGCCACCCTGCTATCCGCTCCTCTGTGTCAGCCACCCTGCTATCCGCTCCTCTCCGCCAGCCACCCTGCTATCCGCTCCTCTCCGCCAGCCACCCTGCTATCCGCTCCTCTCCGCCAGCCACCCTGCTATCCGCTCCTCTCCGTCAGCCACCCTGCTATCCGCTCCTCTGAGTCAGCCACCCTGCTATCCGCTCCTCTGAGTCAGCCACCCTGCTATCCGCTCCTCTGAGTCAGCCACCCTGCTATCCGCTCCTCTCCGCCAGCCACCCTGCTATCCGCTCCTCTCCGCCAGCCACCCTGCTATCCGCTCCTCTGGGTCAGCCACCCTGCTATCCGCTCCTCTCCGTCAGCCACCCTGCTATCCGCTCCTCTCCGCCAGCCACCCTGCTATCCGCTCCTCTCCGCCAGCCACCCTGCTATCCGCTCCTCTCCGCCAGCCACCCTGCTATCCGCTCCTCTCCGCCAGCCACCCTGCTATCCGCTCCTCTGAGTCAGCCACCCTGCTATCCGCTCCTCTCCGCCAGCCACCCTGCTATCCGCTCCTCTCCGCCAGCCACCCTGCTATCCGCTCCTCTCCGCCAGCCACCTGCTATCCGCTCCTCTCCGCCAGCCACCCTGCTATCCGCTCCTCTCCGCCAGCCACCCTGCTATCCGCTCCTCTCCGCCAGCCACCCTGCTATCCGCTCCTCTCCGCCAGCCACCCTGCTATCCGCTCCTCTCCGCCAGCCACCCTGCTATCCGCTCCTCTCCACTAGCCACCCTGCTATCCGCTCCTCTCCGCCAGCCACCCTGCTATCCGCTCCTCTGTGTCACCCACCCAGCTATCCGCTCCTCTGTGTCAGCCACCCTGCTATCCGCTCCTCTGTGTCAGCCACCTGCTATCCGCTCCTCTCCGCCAGCCACCCTGCTATCCGCTCCTCTCCGCCAGCCACCCTGCTATCCGCTCCTCTGAGTCAGCCACCCTGCTATCCGCTCCTCTGAGTCAGCCACCCTGCTATCCGCTCCTCTGAGTCAGCCACCCTGCTATCCGCTCCTCTCCGCCAGCCACCCTGCTATCCGCTCCTCTCCGCCAGCCACCCTGCTATCCGCTCCTCTCCGTCAGCCACCCTGCTATCCGCTCCTCTGAGTCAGCCACCCTGCTATCCGCTCCTCGGAGTCAGCCACCCTGCTATCCGCTCCTCGGAGTCAGCCACCCTGCTATCCGCTCCTCTCCGCCAGCCACCCTGCTATCCGCTCCTCTCCGCCAGCCACCCTGCTATCCGCTCCTCTCCGCCAGCCACCCTGCTATCCGCTCCTCTCCGCCAGCCACCCTGCTATCCGCTCCTCTCCGCCAGCCACCCTGCTATCCGCTCCTCTGTGTCAGCCACCCTGCTATCCGCTCCTCTCCGTCAGCCACCCTGCTATCCGCTCCTCTCCGTCAGCCACCCTGCTATCCGCTCCTCTGAGTCAGCCACCCTGCTATCCGCTCCTCTGGGTCAGCCACCCTGCTATCCGCTCCTCTCCGTCAGCCACCCTGCTATCCGCTCCTCTCCGCCAGCCACCCTGCTATCCGCTCCTCTGTGTCAGCCACCCTGCTATCCGCTCCTCTCCGCCAGCCACCCTGCTATCCGCTCCTCTCCGCCAGCCACCCTGCTATCCGCTCCTCTCTGACAGCCACTCTGCTATCCGCTCCTCTCCGCCAGCCACCCTTCTATCCGCTCCTCTCCGCCAGCCAACCTGCTATCCGCTCCTCTCCGTCAGCCACCCTGCTATCCGCTCCTCTCCGCCAGCCACCCTGCTATCCGCTCCTCTCCGTCAGCCACCCTGCTATCCGCTCCTCTCCGCCAGCCACCCTGCTATCCGCTCCTCTCCGCCAGCCACCCTGCTATCCGCTCCTCTCCCACAGCCACCCTGCTATCCGCTCCTCTCCGCCAGCCACCCTGCTATCCGCTCCTCTCCGCCAGCCACCCTGCTATCCGCTCCTCTCCTCCAGTTCCCTGCTATCCGCTCCTCTCCGCCAGCCACCCTGCTATCCTCTCCTCTCCGTCAGCCACCCTGCTATCCGCTCCTCTCCGCCAGCCACCCTGCTATCCGCTCCTCTGAGTCAGCCACCCTGCTATCCGCTCCTCTCCGTCAGCCACCCTGCTATCCGCTCCTCTGAGTCAGCCACCCTGCTATCCGCTCCTCTGAGTCAGCCACCCTGCTATCCGCTCCTCTCCGCCAGCCACCCTGCTATCCGCTCCTCTCCGCCAGCCACCCTGCTATCCGCTCCTCTCCGCCAGCCACCCTGCTATCCGCTCCTCTCCGCCAGCCACCCTGCTATCCGCTCCTCTCCCCCAGCCACCCTGCTATCCGCTCCTCTTTGCCAGCCACCCTTCTATCTGCTCCTTTCCGCCAGCAACCCTGCTATCCGCTCCTCTCCGCCAGCCACCCTGCTATCCGCTCCTCTCCGTCAGCCACCCTGCTATCCGCTCCTCTCCGCCAGCCACCCTGCTATCCGCTCCTCTCCGTCAGCCACCCTGCTATCCGCTCCTCTGTGTCAGCCACCCTGCTATCCGCTCCTCTCCGTCAGCCACCCTGCTATCCGCTCCTCTCCGCCAGCCACCCTGCTATCCGCTCCTCTCCGCCAGCCACCCTGCTATCCGCTCCTCTCCGTCAGCCACCCTGCTATCCGCTCCTCTCGGCCAGCCACCCTGCTATCCGCTCCTCTGGGTCAGCCACCCTGCTATCCGCTCCTCTCCGTCAGCCACCCTGCTATCCGCTCCTCTGGGTCAGCCACCCTGCTATCCGCTCCTCTCCGCCAGCCACCCTGCTATCCGCTCCTCTCCGCCAGCCACCCTGCTATCCGCTCCTCTCCGTCAGCCACCCTGCTATCCGCTCCTCTGGGTCAGCCACCCTGCTATCCGCTCCTCTCCGCCAGCCACCCTGCTATCCGCTCCTCTCCGCCAGCCACCCTGCTATCCGCTCCTCTCCGTCAGCCACCCTGCTATCCGCTCCTCTCCGCCAGCCACCCTGCTATCCGCTCCTCTCCGTCAGCCACCCTGCTATCCGCTCCTCTCCGCCAGCCACCCTGCTATCCGCTCCTCTCCGCCAGCCACCCTGCTATCCGCTCCTCTCCGCCAGCCACCCTGCTATCCGCTCCTCTGGGTCAGCCACCCTGCTATCCGCTCCTCTCCGTCAGCCACCCTGCTATCCGCTCCTCTGAGTCAGCCACCCTGCTATCCGCTCCTCTGGGTCAGCCACCCTGCTATCCGCTCCTCTCCGCCAGCCACCCTGCTATCCGCTCCTCTCCGCCAGCCACCCTGCTATCCGCTCCTCTCCGCCAGCCACCCTGCTATCCGCTCCTCTCCGCCAGCCACCCTGCTATCCGCTCCTCTCCGCCAGCCACCCTGCTATCCGCTCCTCTGAGTCAGCCACCCTGCTATCCGCTCCTCTCAGACAGCCACCCTGCTATCCGCTCCTCTCCGCCAGCCACCCTGCTATCCGCTCCTCTGAGTCAGCCACCCTGCTATCCGCTCCTCTCCGTCAGCCACCCTGCTATCCGCTCCTCTCCGCCAGCCACCCTGCTATCCGCTCCTCTGAGTCAGCCACCCTGCTATCCGCTCCTCTGAGTCAGCCACCCTGCTATCCGCTCCTCTGAGTCAGCCACCCTGCTATCCGCTCCTCTGAGTCAGCCACCCTGCTATCCGCTCCTCTGGGTCAGCCACCCTGCTATCCGCTCCTCTCCCCCAGCCACCCTGCTATCCGCTCCTCTCCGCCAGCCACCCTGCTATCCGCTCCTCTCCGCCAGCCACCCTGATATCCGCTCCTCTCCGTCAGCCACCCTGCTATCCGCTCCTCTCCGTCAGCCACCCTGCTATCCGCTCCTCTGAGTCAGCCGCCCTGCTATCCGCTCCTCTGGGTCAGCCACCCTGCTTTCCGCTCCTCTGGGTCAGCCACCCTGCTATCCGCTCCTCTGTGTCACCCACCCTGCTATCCGCTTCTCTCTGCCAGCCACTCTGCTATCCGCTCCTCTCCGTCAGCCACCCTGCTATCCGCTCCTCTCCGCCAGCCACCCTGCTATCCGCTCCTCTCCGTCAGCCACCCTGCTATCCGCTCCTCTGAGTCAGCCACCCTGCTATCCGCTCCTCTGAGTCAGCCACCCTGCTATCCGCTCCTCTCCGCCAGCCACCCTGCTATCCGCTCCTCTCCGCCCGCCACCCTGCTATCCGCTCCTCTGAGTCAGCCACCCTGCTATCCGCTCCTCTCCGTCAGCCACCCTGCTATCCGCTCCTCTGAGTCAGCCACTCTGCTATCCGCTCCTCTCCGCCAGCCACCCTGCTATCCGCTCCTCTCCGCCAGCCACCCTGCTATCCGCTCCTCTCCGCCAGCCACCTGCTATCCGCTCCTCTCCGCCAGCCACCCTGCTATCCGCTCCTCTCCGTCAGCCACCCTGCTATCCGCTCCTCTCTGTCAGCCACCCTGCTATCCGCTCCTCTCCGTCAGCCACCCTGCTATCCGCTCCTCTCCGTCAGCCACCCTGCTATCCGCTCCTCTCCGCCAGCCACCCTGCTATCCGCTCCTCTGAGACAGCCACACTGCTATCCGCTCCTCTGAGACACCCACACTGCTATCCGCTCCTCTCAGCCACCCTGCTATCCGCTCCTCTCCGTCAGCCACCCTGCTATCCGCTCCTCTCCGCCAGCCACCCTGCTATCCGCTCCTCTCCGCCAGCCACCCTGCTATCCGCTCCTCTCCGCCAGCCACCCTGCTATCCGCTCCTCTCCGCCAGCCACCCTGCTATCCGCTCCTCTCCATCAGCCACCCTGCTATCCGCTCCTCTCCGCCAGCCACCCTGCTATCCGATACTCTCATACAGCCACCCTGCTATCCGCTCCTCTCAGCCAGCCACCCTGCTATCCGCTCCTCTCCGTCAGCCACCTGCTATCCGCTCCTCTGCCAGCCACCCTGCTATCCGCTCCTCTCCGCCAGCCACCCTGCTATCCGCTCCTCTCCGTCAGCCACCCTGCTATCCGCTCCTCTCCGCCAGCCACCCTGCTATCCGCTCCTCTGGGTCAGCCACCCTGCTATCCGCTCCTCTCCGTCAGCCACCCTGCTATCCGCTCCTCTGGGTCAGCCACCCTGCTATCCGCTCCTCTCCGCCAGCCACCCTGCTATCCGCTCCTCTCCGCCAGCCACCCTGCTATCCGCTCCTCTCCGCCAGCCACCCTGCTATCCGCTCCTCTCCGCCAGCCACCTGCTATCCGCTCCTCTCCGCCAGCCACCTGCTATCCGCTCCTCTCCGCCAGCCACCCTGCTATCCGCTCCTCTGAGTCAGCCACCCTGCTATCCGCTCCTCTCCGCCAGCCACCCTGCTATCCGCTCCTCTCCGCCAGCCACCGTGCTATCGTCTCCTCTCCCCGAGCCACCCTGCTATCCGCTCCTCTCCGTCAGCCACCCTGCTATCCGCTCCTCTCCGCCAGCCCTGCTATCCGCTCCTCTGGGTCAGCCACCTGCTATCCGCTCCTCCGCCAGCCACCCTGCTATCCGCTCCTCTCCGTCAGCCACCCTGCTATCCGCTCCTCTCCGCCAGCCACTCTGCTATCCGCTCCTCTCCGCCAGCCACCCTGCTATCCGCTCCTCTCCGTCAGCCACCCTGCTATCCGCTCCTCTCCGCCAGCCACCCTGCTATCCGCTCCTCTCCGCCAGCCACCCTGCTATCCGCTCCTCTCCGCCAGCCACCCTGCTATCCGCTCCTTTCCGCCAGCCACCCTTCTATCCGCTTCTCTCCGTCAGCCACCCTGCTATTCGCTCCTCTCCCGCAGCCACCCTGCTATCCGCTCCTCTCCGCCAGCCACCCTGCTATCCGCTCCTCTCCGCCAGCCACCCTGCTATCCGCTCCTCTCCGTCAGCCACCCTGCTATCCGCTCCTCTGAGTCAGCCACCCTGCTATCCGCTCCTCTCCGCCAGCCACCCTGCTATCCGCTCCTCTCCGTCAGCCACCCTGCTATCCGCTCCTCTCCGCCAGCCACCCTGCTATCCGCTCCTCTCCGTCAGCCACCCTGCTATCCGCTCCTCTGAGTCAGCCACCCTGCTATCCGCTCCTCTGCGTCAGCCACCCTGCTATCCGCTCCTCTCCGGCAGCCACCCTGCTATCCGCTCCTCTCCGCCAGCCACCCTGCTATCCGCTCCTCTGAGTCAGCCACCCTGCTATCCGCTCACCTCCGCCAGCCACCCTGCTATCCGCTCCTCTCCGCCAGCCACCCTGCTATCCGCTCCTCTCCGTCAGCCACCCTGCTATCCGCTCCTCTGAGTTAGCCACTCTGCTATCTGCTCCTCTGTGTCAGCCACTCTGCTATCCGCTCCTGTCCGCCAGCCACCCTGCTATCCGCCCCTCCCTGCCAGCCACCCTGCTATCCGCTCCTCTCCGCCAGCCACCCTGCTATCCGCTCCTCTCCGCCAGCCACCCTGCTATCCGCTCCTCTGAGTCAGCCACCCTGCTATCCGCTCCTCTGAGTCAGCCACCCTGCTATCCGCTCCTCTCCGTCAGCCACCCTGCTATCCGCTCCTCTCCGCCAGCCACCCTGCTATCCGCTCCTCTCCGTCAGCCACCCTGCTATCCGCTCCTCTCCGTCAGCCACCCTGCTATCCGCTCCTCTGAGTCAGCCACCCTGCTATCCGCTCCTCTCCGCCAGCCACCCTGCTATCCGCTCCTCTCCGCCAGCCACCCTGCTATCCGCTCCTCTCCGTGAGCCACCCTGCTATCCGCTCCTCTCCGCCAGCCGCTGTGCTATCTGCTCCTCTCTGACTTCCACTCCGCTATCCGCTCCTCTGCACCAGCCATCCTGCTATCCGCTCCTCTGCGCCAGCCACCCTGCTATCCGCTCCTGTGTGTCACCCACTCTGCTATCCGCTCCTCTCCGTCAGCCAACCTGCTATCCGCTCCTCTCCGTCGTCCACCCTGCTATCCGCTCCTCTCCGTCGTCCACCCTGCTATCCGCTCCTCTCCGTCGTCCACCCTGCTATCCGCTCCTCTCCGCCAGCCACCCTGCTATCCGCTCCTCTCCGCCAGCCACCCTGCTATCCGCTCCTCTCCGTCAGCCACCCTGCTATCCGCTCCTCTCCGCCAGCCACCCTGCTATCCGCTCCTCTCCGCCAGCCACCCTGCTATCCGCTCCTCTCCGCCCGCCACCCTGCTATCCGCTCCTCTCCGTCAGCCACCCTGCTATCCGCTCCTCTCCGTCAGCCACCCTGCTATCCGCTCCTTTCGTCCAGTCTCCTTGCTATCCGCTCCTCTCCGCCAGCCACACTGCTATCCGCTCCTCTCCGCCAGCCACCCTGCTATCCGCTCCTCTCCGCCAGCCACCCTGCTATCCGCTCCTCTCCGCCAGCCACCCTGCTATCCGCTCCTCTACGCCAGCCACCTGCTAACCGCTCCTCTACGCCAGCCACCTGGTATCCGCTCCTCTCCATAGCCACCCTGCTATCCGCTCCTCTCCGCCAGCCACCTGCTATCCGCTCCTCTCCGACAGCCACCCTGCTATCCGCTCCTCTCCGTCAGCCACCCTGCTATCCGCTCCTCTCCGCCAGCCATCCTGCTATCCGCTCCTCTCCGTCAGCCACCCTGCTATCCGCTCCTCTCCGTCAGCCACCCTGCTATCCGCTCCTCTCCGCCAGCCACCCTGCTATCCGCTCCTCTCCGCCAGCCACCCTGCTATCCGCTCCTCTCCGTCAGCCACCCTGCTATCCGCTCCTCTCAGTCATCCGCTCCTCTCCGCCAGCCACCCTGCTATCCGCTCCTCTCCGCCAGCCACCCTGCTATCCGCTCCTTGGAGTCAGCCACCCTGCTATCCGCTCCTCTCCGCCAGCCACCTGCTATCCGCTCCTCTCCGTCAGCCACCCTGCTATCCGCTCCTCTCTGAAAGCCACCTTGCTATCCGCTCCTCTCCGTCAGCCACCTTGCTATCCGCTCCTGTGTGTCACCCACTCTGCATTCCGCTCCTCTCCGTCAACCACCCTGCTATCCGCTCCTCTCCGTCAGCCACCCTGCTTTCCGCTCCTCTCCGTCAGCCACCTCGCTATCAGCTCCTCTCCGTCAGCCACCTCACTATCGGCTCCTCTCCGCCAGCCACCCTGCTATCCGCTCCTCTCCGCCAGCCACCCTGCTATCCGCTCCTCCCTGCTATCCGCTCCTCTCCGCCAGCCACCCTGCTATCCGCTCCTCTCCGCCAGCCACCCTGCTATCCGCTCCTCTCCGCCAGCCACCCTGCTATCCGCTCCTCTCCGCCAGCCACCCTGCTATCCGCTCCTCTCCGCCAGCCACCCTGCTATCCGCTCCTCTCCGCCAGCCACCCTGCTATCCGCTCCTCCGTCAGCCACCACCTCGCTATCCGCTCCTCTCCCCCAGCCACCTGCTATCCGCTCCTCTCCGCCAGCCACTCTGCTATCCGCTCCTCTCCGCCAGCCACCCTGCTATCCGCTCCTCTCCGTCAGCCACCCTGCTATCCGCTCCTCTGCGCCAGCCACCCTGCTATCCGCTCCTCTGCGTCAGCCACCCTGCTATCCGCTCCTCTCCGTCAGCCACCCTGCTATCCGCTCCTCTCCGCCAGCCACCATGCTATCCGCTCGTCTCCGACAGCCACCCTGCTATCCGCTCCTCTCCGCCAGCCACCATGCTATCCGCTCCTCTCCGCCAGCCACCTGCTATCCGCTCCTCTCCGCCAGCCACCCTGCTATCCGCTCCGCTCTGTCAGCCACCCTGCTATCCGCTCCTCTCCGTCAGCCACCCTGCTATCCGCTCCTCTCCGCCAGCCACCCTGCTATCCGCTCCTCTCCGCCAGCCACCCTGCTATCCGCTCCTCTCCGCCAGCCACACTGCTATCCGCTCCTCTCCGCCAGCCACCCTGCTATCCGCTCCTCTCCGCCAGCCACCCTGCTATCCGCTCCTCTCCGTCAGCCACCCTGCTATCCGCTGCTCTGTGTCACCCACCCTGCTATCCGCTCCTCTCCGCCAGCCACCCTGCTATCCGCTCCTCTCCGCCATCCACTCAGTTATCCGCTCCTCTCCGCCAGCCACCCTGCTATCCGCTCCTCTCCGTCAGCCACCCTGCTATCCGCTCCTCTCCGCCAGCCACCCTGCTATCCGCTCCTCTCCGTCAGCCACCCTGATATCCGCTCCTCTCCGTCAGCCACCCTGCTATCCGCTCTTCATCATCCAACCTGCTGTCCGCTCCTTTCCGCCAGCCACCCTGCTGTCCGCTCGTCTCCGTCAGCCAGCCTGCTATCCGCTCCTCTGCGTCACCCACCCTGCTATCCGCTCCTCTCCACCAGCCACCCTGCTATCCGCTCCTCTCCGCCAGCCACCCTGCTATCCGCTCCTCTCCGCCAGCCACCCTGCTATCCGCTCCTCTCCGCCAGCCACCCTGCTATCCGCTCCTCTCCGTCAGCCACCCTGCTATCCGCTCCTCTCCGTCAGCCACCTTGCTATCCGCTCCTCTCCGTCAGCCACCCTGCTATCCGCTCCTCTCCATAGCCACCCTGCTATCCGCTCCTCTCCAGCCACCCTGCTATCCGCTCCTCTCCGTCAGCCACCTGCTATCCGCTCCCCTGCGTCACCCAACCGGCTATCCGCTCCTCTCCGCCAGCCACCCTGCTATCCGCTCCTCTGTGTCACCCACCCTGCTATCCGCTCCTCTCCGCCAGCCAACCTGCTATCCGCTCCTCTCCGCCAGCCACCCTGCTATCTGCTCCTCTCCGCCAGCCACACTGCTATCCGCTCCTCTCCGAGAGCCACCCTGCTATCCGCTCCTCTCCGCCAGCCACCCTGCTATCCGCTCCTCTCCAGCCAGCCACCTGCTATCCGCTCCTCTCCGTCAGCCACCCTGCTATCCGCTCCTCTCCGCCAGCCACCCTGCTATCCGCTCCTCTCCAGCACCCTGCTATCCGCTCCTCTCCAGCCACCTGCTATCCGCTCCTCTCCGCCAGCCACCCTGCTATCTGCTCCTCTCCGCCAGCCACCGTGCTATCCGCTCCTCTCCGCCAGCCACCGTGCTATTCGCTCCTCTGTGCCAGCCACTCTGCTATCCGTTCCTCTCCGCCAGCCACCCTGCTATCCGCTCCTCTCCGCCAGCCACCCTGCTATCCGCTCCTCTCCGCCAGCCACCCTGCTATCCGCTCCTCTCCGCCAGCCACCCTGCTATCCGCTCCTCTGCGGTAGGCCACCTGCTATCCGCTCCTCTCCGCCAGCCACCCTGCTATCCGCTCCTCTCCGCCAGCCACCCTGCTATCCGCTCCTCTCCGCCAGCCACCCTGCTATCCGCTCCTCTCCGCCAGCCACCCTGCTATCCGCTCCTCTCCGTCAGCCACCCTGCTATCCGCTCCTCTCCGCCAGCCACCCTGCTATCCACTCCTCTCAATTAGCCACCCTGCTATCCGCTCCCTTCCGTCAGCCACCCTGCTATCTGCTCTTCTGTGTCACCCACCCTGCTATCCGCTCCTCTCCGCCAGGCAGCCTGCTATCCGCTCCTCTCCGCCAGCCACCCTGCTATCCGCTCCTCTCCGCCAGCCATCCTGCTATCCGCTCCTCTCCGTCAGCCACCCTGCTATCCGCTCCTCTCCGCCAGCCACCCTGCTATCCGCTCCTCTCCGCCAGCCACCTTGCTATCCGCTCCTCTCCGTCAGCCACCCTGCTATCCGCTCCTCTCCGCCAGCCACCCTGCTATCCGCTCCTCTCCGTCAGCCACCCTGCTATCCGCTCCTCTCCATCAGCCACCCTGCTATCCGCTCCTCTCCGCCAGGCACGCTGCTACCCGCTCCTCTCCACCAGCCACCCTGCTATCCGATCCTCTGTGTCAGCCACCCTGCTATACGCTCCTCTCCGCCAGCCACCCTGCTATCCACTCCTCTGGGTCAGCCACCCTGCTATCCGCTCCTCTCAGTCAGCCACCCTGCTATCCGCTCCTCTGGGTCAGCCACCCTGCTATCCGCTCCTCTCCGCCAGCCACCCTGCTATCCGCTCCTCTCCGCCAGCCACCCTGCTAATCGCTCCTCTCCGTCAGCCACCCTGCTATCCGCTCCTCTCCGTCAGCCACCCTGCTATCCGCTCCTCTCCGCCAGCCACCCTGCTATCCGCTCCTCTCCGTCAGCCACCCTGCTATCCGCGCCTCTCCGCCAACCACCTGCTATCCGCTACTCTGAGTAAGCCACCTGCTATCCGCTCCTCTCCGCCAGCCACCTGCTATCCGCTCCTCTCCGCCAGCCACCCTGCTATCCGCTCCTCTCCGCCAGCCACCATGCTATCCGCTCCTCTCCGCCAGCCACCCTGCTATCCGCTCCTCTCCGCCAGCCACCCTGCTATCCGCTCCTCTCCGCCAGCCACCCTATCCGCTCCTCTCCGCCAGCCACTCTGCTATCCGCTCTTCTCCGTCAGCCACCCTGCTATCCGCTCCTCTCCGCCAGCCACCCTGCTATCCGCTCCTCTCGGCCAGCCACCCTGCTATCCGCTCCTCTCCGCCAGCCACCCTGCTATCCGCTCCTCTCCGCCAGCCACACTGCTATCCGCTCCTCTCCGTCAGCCACCCTGCTATCCGCTCCTCTCCGTCAGCCACCCTGCTATCCGCTCCTCTCCGCCAGCCACCCTGCTATCCGCTCCTTTCGGCCAGCCACCCTGCTATCCGCTCCTCTCCGCCAGCCACCCTGCTATCCGCTCCTCTCCGTAAGCCACTCTGCTATCCTCTCCTCTTCGCCACCCAACGTGCTATCCGCTCCTTTCGTCCAGCCAACCTGCTATCCGCTCCTCTCCGCAAGCCACCCTGCTATCCGCTCCAATCCGCCAGCCACCCGGCTATCCGCTCCTCTGCGTCACCCACCTACTATCCGCTCCTCTCCGCCAGCCACCCTGCTATCCGCTCCTCTCCGCCAGCCACCCTGCTATCCGCTCCTCTCCGCCAGCCACCCTGCTATCCGCTCCTCTCCGTCAGCCACCCTGCTATCCGCTCCTCTCCGCCAGCCACCCTGCTATCCGCTCCTCTCCGCCAGCCACCCTGCTATCCGCTCCTCTCCGCCAGCCACCCTGCTATCCGCTCCTCTCCTGCAGCCACCCTGCTATCCGCTCCTCTCCGTCAGCCACCCTGCGATCCGCTCCTCTCCGTCAGCCACCCTGCTATCCGCTCCTCTCTACTAGCCACCCTGCTATCCGCTCCTCTCCGCCAGCCACCCTGCTATCCGCTCCTCTGTGTCACCCACTCTGCTATCCGCTCCTCTCCGCCAGCCACCCTTCTATCCGCTCCTCTCAGACAGCCACCCTGCTATCCGCTCCTCTCCGTCAGCCACCCTGCTATCCGCTCCTCTCCGCCAGCCACCCTGCTATCCGCTCCTCTCCGCCAGCCACCCTGCTATCCGCTCCTCTCCGTCAGCCACCCTGCTATCCGCTCCTCTGCGTCAGCCACCCTGCTATCCGCTCCTCTCCGCCAGCCACGCTTCTATCCGCTCCTCTCAGTCAGCCACCCTGCTATCCGCTCCTCTGGGCCAGCCACCCTGCTATCCGCTCCTCTCCGCCAGCCACCCTGCTATCCGCTCCTCTCCGTCAGCCACCCTGCTATCCGCTCCTCTGGGTCAGCCACTCTGCTATCCGCTCCTCTCCGCCAGCCACCCTGCTATCCGCTCCTCTCCGTCAGCCACCCTGCTATCTGCTTCTCTCCATCAGCCACCCTGATATCCGCTCCTCTCCGTCAGCCACCCTGATATCCGCTCCTCTCCAACAGCCACCCTGCTATCCGCTCCTCTCCGCCAGCCACCCTGCTATCCAGTCCTCTCCGCCCAGCCACCCTGCTATCCGCTCCTCTCCAGCCACCTGCTATCCGCTCCTCTCCGCCAGCCACCCTGCTATCCGCTCCTCTCGTCAGCCACCCTGCTATCGCTCCTCTCCGGCAGCCACCTTGCTATCCGCTCCTCTCCGCCAGCCACCTGCTATCCGCTCCTCTCCAGCCACCCTGCTATCCGCTCCTCTCCGCCAGCCACCTGCTATCCGCTCCTCTCCGTCAGCCACCTGCTATCCGCTCCTCTCCGTCAGCCACCCTGCTATCGCTCCTCTCCGCCAGCCACCTGCTATCCGCTCCTCTCCCGCCACCCTCCTATCCGCTCCTTTCCGCCAGCCACCCTGCTATCCGCTCCTCTCTGTCACCCACCCTGCTATCCGCTCCTCTCCGCCCAGCCACCTGCTATCCGCTCCTCTCCATCAGCCACCTGCTATCCGCTCCTCTCCCAGCCACCCTGCTATCCGCTCCTCTGCCAGCCACCCTGCTATCCGCTCCTCTCCAGCCACCCTGCTATCCGCTCCTCTGGGTCAGCCACCTGCTATCCGCTCCTCTCCTCAGCCACCCTGCTATCCGCTCCTCTCCGCCAGCCACCCTGCTATCCGCTCCTCTCCGCCCAGCCACCTGCTATCCCCTCCTCTCTACCAGCCACCCTGCTATCCGCTCCTCTGCGTCACCCACCCTGCTATCCGCTCCTCTCCGCCAGCCACCCTGCTACCGCTCCTCTGTCACCCACCCTGCTATCCGCTCCTCTCCGCCAGCCACTCTGCTATCCGCTCCTCTCCGCCAGCCACCCTGCTATCCGCTCCTCTCCACCAGCCACCCTGCTATCCGCTCCTCTCCGTCAGCCACCCTGCTATCCGCTCCTCTCCGTCAGCCACCCTGCTATCCGCTCCTCTCCGCCAGCCACCCTGCTATCCGCTCCTCTCCGTCAGCCACCCTGCTATCCGCTCCTTTCGGCCAGCCACCCTGCTATCCGCTCCTCTGAGTCAGCCACCCTGCTATCCGCTCCTCTCCGCCAGCCACCTTGCTATCCGCTCCTCTGAGTCAGCCACCCTGCTATCCGCTCCTCTCCGCCAGCCACCCTGCTATCCGCTCCTCTCCGTCAGCCACCCTGCTATCCGCTCCTCTCCGCCAGCCACCCTGCTATCCGCTCCTCTGAGTCGGCCGCCCTGCTATCCGCTCCTCTCAGCCACCTGCTATCCGCTCCTCTCGGTCAGCCACCCTGCTATCCGCTCCTCTCCGCCAGCCACCCTGCTATCCGCTCCTCTCCGTCAGCCACCCTGCTATCCGCTTCTCTCCGTCAGCCAAGCCTGCTATCCGCTCCTCTCCGCCGGCCACCCTGCTATCCGCTCCTCTCCGCCAGCCACCCTGCTATCCGCTCCTCTCCGCCAGCCACCCTGCTATCCGCTCCTCTCCGCCAGCCACCCTGCTATCCGCTCCTCTCCATCAGCCACCCTGCTATCCGCTCCTCTCCGTCAGCCACCCTGCTATCCGCTCCTCTGAGTCAGCCACCTGCTATCCGCTCCTCTCCGCCCGCCACCCTGCTATCCGCTCCTCTCCGCCAGCCACCCGGCTATCCGCTCCTCTCCGCCAGCCACCCTGCTATCCGCTCCTCTGAGTCAGCCACACTGCTATCCGCTCCTCTCCGCCAGCCACCCTGCTATCCGCTCCTCTCCGCCAGCCACCCTGCTATCCGCTCCTCTCCGCCAGCCACCCTGCTATCCGCTCCTCTCCCCGAGCCACTCTGCTATCCGCTCCTCTCCATCAGCCACTCTGCTATCCGCTCCTTTCCGCCAGCCACCCTGCTATTCGCTCCTGTCCAGCCACCTACTATCCGCTCCTCTCCGTCAGACACCCTGCTGTCCGCTCCTCTGGGTCAGCCACCCTGCTATCCGCTTCTCTCCGTCAGCCACCTGCTATCCGCACCTCTCAGCCACCCACCCTGCTATCAGCTCCTCTTCTCCAGCCACTCTGCTCTCCGCTCCTCTCCGCCAGCCACCCTGCTATCCGCTCCTCTCCGCCAGCCACCCTGCTATCCGCTCCTCTGTGTCATCCACCCTGCTATCGGCTCCTCTCCGTCAGCCACCCTGCTATCCGCTCCTCTCCGCCAGCCACCCTGCTATCCGCTCCTCTCCGCCAGCCACCCTGCTATCCGCTCCTCTCCGCCAGCCACCCTGCTATCCGCTCCTCTCCGCCAGCCACCCTGCTATCCGCTCCTCTCTTCCAGCCACCCTGCTATCCGCTCCTCTCCGCCAGCCACCCTGCTATCCGCTCCTCTCTGCCAGCCACCGTGCTATCCGCTACTCTCCGTCAGCCACCCTGCTATCAGCTCCTCCGCCAGCCACCTGCTATCCGCTCCTCTCCGCCAGCCACCCTGGTATCCGCTCCTCTCCAGCACCTGCTATCAGCTCCTCTGGTCAGCCACCCTGCTATCCGCTCCTCTCCGCCAGCCACCCTGCTATCCGCTCCTCTCCGCCAGCCGCCCTGCTATCCGCTCCTCTCCGCCAGCCACCCTGCTATCCGCTCCTCTCCGCCAGCCACCCTGCTATCCGCTTCTTTCGTCCAGCCACCCTGCTATCCGCTCCTCTACGCCAGTCACTCTGCTATCCGCTCCTCTCCGCCAGCCACCCTGCTATCCGCTATCCGCTCCTCTCGCCAGCCACCCTGCTATCGCTCCTCTCCGCCAGCCACCCTGCTATCCGCTCCTCTCCGTCAGCCAACCTGCTATCCGCTCCTCTCCGCCAGCCACCCTGCTATCCGCTCCTCTCCGCCAGCCACCCTGCTATCCGCTCCTCTGAGTCAGCCACCCTGCTATCCGCTCCTCTCCGTCAGCCACCCTGCTGTCCGCTCCTCTCCGCCAGCCACCCTGCTATCCGCTCCTCTCCTCCAGCCACCCTGCTCTCCGCTCCTCTGAGTCACCCACTCTGCTATCCGCTCCTCTCCGCCAGCCACCCTGCTATCCGCTCCTCTCCTCCAGCCACCCTGCTATCCGCTCCTCTGAGTCAGCCACCCTGCTATCCGCTCCTCTCCGTCAGCCACCCTGCTATCCGCTCCTCTCCGTCAGCCACCCTGCTATCCGCTCCTCTCCGCCAGCCACCCTGCTATCCGCTCCTCTCCGTCAGCCACCCTGCTATCCGCTCCTCTCCGCCAGCCACCCTGCTATCCGCTTCTCTCCGCCAGCCACCCTGCTATCCGCTTCTCTCCGCCAGCTACCCTTCTATCCGCTCCTCTCCGTCAGCCACCCTGCTATCCGCTCCTCTCCGTCAGCCACCCTGCTATCCGCTCCTCTCCGCCAGCCACCCTGCTATCCGCTCCTCTCCGTCAGCCACCCTGCTATCCGCTTCTCTCCATCAGCCACCCTGCTATCCGCTCCTCTCCGCCAGCCACGCTGCTATCCGGTCCTCTCCGTCATCCACCCTGCTATCCGCTCCTCTCCGTTAGCCACCCTGCTATCCGCTCCTCTCGGCCAGCCCCCTGCTATCCGCTCCTCTCATAGCCACCTGCTATCCGCTCCTCTCAGCCAGCCACCCTGCTATCGCTCCTCTCGCCAGCCACCCTGCTATCCGCTCCTCTCCAGCCCTGCTATCCGCTCCTCCGTCACCCACCTGCTATCCGCTCCTCTCCGCCAGCCACCCTGCTATCCGCTCCTCCGCCCAGCCACCCTGCTATCCGCTCCTCTCCGCCAGCCACCCTGCTATCCGCTTCTCTCCGTCAGCCACCCCTGCTATCCGGCTCCTCTCCGTCAGCCACCCTGCTATCCGGCTCCTCTCCGCCAGCGACCCTGCTATCCGCTCCTCTCCGTCAGCCACCCTGCTATCGCTCCTCTCCGCCAGCTACCCTGCTATCCGCTCCTCTCCTGCAGCCACACTGCTATCCGCTCCTCTCATGCAGCCACACAGCTATGCGCTCCTCTGCGTCATCCACTCTGCTATCCGCTCCTCTCCGCCACCTGCTATCCGCTCCTCTCCGCCAGCCACCTGCTATCCGCTCCTCTCCGTCAGCCACCTGCTATCCGCTCCTCTCCGTCAGCCTCCCTGCTATCAGCTCCTCTCTTCCAGCCACTCTGCTATCCGCTCCTCTCCGCCAGCCGCCCTGCTATTCTCTCCTCTGAGTCAGCCACCTGCTATCCGCTCCTCTCCGCCCAGCCACCCTGCTATCCGCTCCTCTCCGCCAGCTACCCTGCTATCCGCTCCTCTCCTTCAGCCACTCTGCTATCCGCTCCTCCGTCAGCCACCTGCTATCCGCTCCTCTTCAGCCACCTGCTATCCGCTCCTCTCCGTCAGCCACCCTGCTATCCGCTCCTCTCCGCCAGCCACCTGCTATCCGCTCCTCTCCGCCAGCCACCCTGCTATCGCTCCTCTCCGCCAGCCACCCTGCTATCCGCTCCTCTCCACCAGCCACCTGC